>NW_026057577.1:39285460-39364033 GCF_023721935.1 Panthera uncia
AACCCCTTGAGCTCGAGCAAACAGACCCCAGGTAGGTACCTGCTGAGCCCCCTGAGCTCGAGCAAACAGACCCAGGTAGGTACCTGCTGAGCCCCCTGACCTCGAGCAAACAGACGCAGGTAGGTACCTGCTGAGCCCCCTGAGCTCAAGCAAACAGACCGTGGTAGGTACCTGCTGAGCCCCTGAGCTCAAGCAACCAGACCCAGGTAGGTACCTGCTGAGCTCCCTGAGCTGGAGCAACCAGACCCAGGTAACTGCTGAGCCCCTTGAGTTTGAGCAAACAGACCCAGGAAGGTACCTGCTGAGCCCCTTGAGCTCTAGCAACCAGACCCAGGTACCTGCTGAGCCCCCTGAGCTCAAACAACCAGACCAGGGCACCTGCTGAGCCCGATGAGCTCCAGCAACCAGACCCAGGTACCTGCTACTCCCTTTGAGCTGGAACAACCAGACCCAGGTACCTGCTGAGCCCCCTGAGCTCGAGCAACCAGACCCAGGCACCTGCTGAGCCCCCTGAGCTTGAGCAACCAGGCCCAGGTACCTGCTGAGCCCCCTGAGCTCCAGCAACAGGATCCTTGAGCTCGCTGCTTCTCGCTGCCTCAGGAGGTGGTCGGGACGCCCCTGTGAGATCCCAGCAGCTTTTACGTGAGAAGCTCTCAAGCGTTCCTGGAACATTTCTTCTTCCTGACTGGACCCACAAGCCGGCCGGAGTCGGACTGGGTCTGACTTCGAAACCAGGCCGGGTCCCACGGCAGCCTTAATCCGACTTCAAAACCGGAAGAAGTTCGGGGCCGGACTGGTTCCGGCTTAGAAACCGGACCGGGTCCGACTGTGAAGGGGGACTGAGTTCCGGTTGTTCGGCGTCCGCTGTAAAAACCGCCCGGTTGCGGGGCCGGGGCGCGTCGGCGGGCGGCGGGCGGCGAGCCCTTCCGCTGGAAGGCTGCACGAGCAGCTGAAGCTCCGCAAAGACCGTCTCGCGTTACCGTGGCCTCGCGGGAGCTCTTCTGTCCGGGAGCGGCTCGTGCACCTGCGCGGTGCCCTCCAGACAAAGGCGTCCCAGCCAAGCCCTCACCGTGAGGGAAAGGGGATATTGGTCCTCCTCTGAAGGTCTGGTGACCAGGACGAGAACGCTGGGGCATCGTGCTCTCTCGGCGGCCGGCAGGGGCATTCTGGGAAAACTGGCCGAGGCCACCTAAAGGGTAAGCATTCGTACCAAAGTCGGCTCTCCTATCTTTATCTGTGGTGCCTGGTCGATAGAGGAAGGTAAAATGTCCTTGCCTCTTCCTTTCCAAATTCAGATTGGCAAGAAAAAAACAAACAAACACAACAAAAACAAAAACATTTGTAACAATTAGGTCTTTGAATTGTGACTCATGAATTTGCTCTCGGGTACCATTAGTTGGTCCTTTCCCAGGGACAGCTACTCCCTTCTTGTTTGTCTCATTTTGTGTCCTACCAACTTAGGTTGACAATCGTCAGATTGGGGTCCTCCAAAATATGGCTGGGCAGAAATGTAGGTTGTTGCTGTTTACCTTTTAACGGGTGAGAGCGAGAGAGCGAGAGAGCAGAACAGAACCATTAAAGGCGAACAATCTGGGTTTATGTATTCCTTCTTAGTGTAACCTCCAAACCTCTTCTCTCCAAACCTGTAAAATGGTCCAATTAGACATGACGATTTCTACCATTCAATGATTTAAATTCCGTTTACTGTGGCAAAGTTCTTTCATATTAAGGGTGCCCTTCAAGTGTCCTCTAGCATCATAGACAAGATGCAGGAAGCCATCTTACATCCATAACCTCTGTTAGCACGGTATTTGGTGAGCTGTTAGGCTCAGCTGGCTGAGTCACTCAGCAGACCACAGCATCCTCTAGTGGTGAGATTTAAACTTCAAGACACGCATATTCTGAATAGCACAAGAAATTAACCTAAACCTTGATTTTAGGGACAGATTTTGTGTTGGGACAGATTTTGATGTACCTGGTGCATCTCAGGCTTTTTTTTAGACCTCTGTCCACTTCTCCACTCTCTGCTGGTTCTTCATGAGAGCTCAGGATTTCAAGCTGCTTTTCTGTGCCTTTTTCATTGATTATAGATACTTTTTTCTTTTGAGGTACTTCCCTATCTCTACCTTATTTGCTGTGCCTAAGCATATAGGACTTTTAATATAAGGATGTTACCCAAAATTCATATGGAAGAAATAGGCAAAGAATAATCTACCTGAGGTGGATAACACGAAGTGTTAGATTTGGAATCCGCCCTGGCTGAAAAGCCTAACTCTGCCACCTTATTTGCTTATTTGCCTATTAGTCAGGTTACTTCACTTTTCTAAGTTGACCCACAGGATAAGGATAACCTTACAGGGTTATTGTGGCTCACATGTAAATCTGAGGCAACTACACAGAGTCCTGGTACAATAATAGATGCTCTATTAAATCCTAAGGTAACCTCAGGGAATTATTTCAGTTGGCAAAAGGTAATGGATAACATGTTTCTGGACTGAGAGTTTTCCAACTGTTTCTTCTCATGCCAGTTAATTCTCTCTGGGATTATATGATCATTTGTGTCCTGCCTGCAGTCACATTTCCTGAGCCAGTTTTCAGAATGTGAGGTAGGAAATGGGAAAGGAAAAAGCATCATGAGGGAGACTTTGTCCAAAATTTCAGGATTGCTGTGTTTTGTGAAATTTGTTCCATTCTGAGTTTGTTTCAGCCCCCTGACCCCAGTGCAATCAAATGTGCCTTTGAGGAAAAAGCATTCAGGAACAACAGGAAGTATTTAGATGCATTTTATTCAACAGTAAGGCCAGCTAGGCGTTGTGGTGACCACATGGGATTTTAGAACCTTGGTTCTCAGCAAGGCCCAGATTTTTTAATGAGGACAGGATTCTGGCGCTTCCTATAGAAGAGATTGGAAAAAAAAAAAAATCAAACTTTGCTGACAAAAAAACTGACAATGGGAGAAAAACAATGAAAAAAGATTAGCTTTATTTAAAATAGAAAGGTTTCAGATTTATTCCCACTTCTTTCTCTTTCAATCATTTATTCATTTACTTATTCATAAATTCATCAAATATCGATCAACGCTGTTGCTTACATACACTAAGGGATACAACAGAAAGGAAAAATGTCCTCACAGAGTGTGCAGATCTACTGTGGCATTACAGGAAACCAGTGAAATCAACCTCTAAGTCATCATTGGTTCTTTTACTCCTAATATCATTGTCCTAGCCACAAGATTTCCATCTTAGCTGCTGCCTGGCCTACTCCGGGATGCTCTAATTGGCTGATCTTTTGTCTTAGAACTCTGGGGATTAATATCTGTGGGATCTCACAAAAGGAAATCATATCTCTATCCTGATAACTGCCAGCTCTAAGCATCCTCCCCTCCAGATAAAAACCTCACTCAACTACCAACTCACTCCCAACTCACTACCTTTCCCAAACCAATTTTCTCTTCTGTCAGCTAAATGTTCTTAAATCCTGTAATTGTTCTTCATGAGATTGTTTGCAGAGCTCTCTCTCTCTCTCTCTCTTCTTAGCCATCCTTTCTTTGAATACACTGGTTTATAAAAATTCTTCTATTTCTCCTTTACTTGGGGACATCTGACTTCCATATATCTTTTTGCATGTATTTATCTGGACCTTGATGATTCTTCCTTTTAAGACCTTTTTTTTTTTAAGTTTATTTATTTATTTTGTGAGAGAGAGCATGAGCAGGGAAGGGACAGAGAGAAAGGGAGAATCTCAAGCAGGCCCCACACTGCCAGCACAGAGCCCAACAGGGGCCCCAAACCCACGAACTGCAAATTCATGACCTGAGCCAAAACCAAGAGTCAGATGCTAAACTGACTGAGTCACCCAGGTGCCACCTTTTTAAGAGCTTTTAATGTCTTTTTGTTCCATAATTATTATTCATGCATAACACTTATGTCTGAGTTGTTTTAACATACACAGCGCAAACTTTTAAACACATTGACTTATTTCTCTACCTGTGCTGTCCAGTAGAGAAGACACCATCCCTATTCAGCTGTTTAAATTCAAATCAGTTAAAAAATGATGTAATATTAAAAATACAGTTTCTTAGATGTACTAACCACATTTTAAGCCCTGGTGGCTAGTGGCTTCCATACTAGACAACACAGATATAGAACATTTCCATCTTGAAGAAAGTTCTACTAGAGAACGCTGATCTATAGAACAGAATTTGACAGTACAGGCTCCCTAAGGAGACATAGAAGAGACTGAAAAAAGTCCTGACTGACTATATCTGACAAGCACATAATGAGCTAGGAGATGCAAGCACAACCCACCAACATGGGTTAGAGCTTGGCTCTAGTTAACTCTACACCATATTCATTTGGGGCTTTCAATGGGCAGTAGAGAGAAACGCAACATGGTACATTTGAAAATATTTTACTTTAGAAGAGACCACATTTTCTCTCTAGACCTGTTTACTTATCTGAGAGATACAGGAAGAGAAGTTACATTTTTCTGGCATTTAAATATTCTTCCCATATATGAATATTTTTGAAAAAATAGAGCAAGTAAGCAGGATGGGTAGGTTTTAAAAGCTGAACGAATGATGTGTCTCAGCTCTAAGCTCATATTTTCCCAATATTTCGCTATAAATATTGGGCCTTTTGGTCTTGGCACTTGGAAAGTTTCTAAATCTCAAGGCTGTTATATTGCTTTCTCCTCCCCTTGGATGGAAATAGGATGTTTGACCTTTATGTCAACAGCCTAGATCATGAGAAAATTAACAAGTGTTTTTGAGTTCCTTTTACAAACCTTTAGTGTGGAAATAAATTCACCACAAAGCAGAACACCTAATATTTTGGTTCTAAAACTTCAGAATGATAGATCTCTCTCCCTGGGGCCCTATTTCCACAATGCTTGCTAACACTGAGAATTTTCTGAAGTGATTTAAAGCAGACCAAGAAGAGAGATCATGTTATAGGGAACTTGGACTGTGGAATAATGGAAATAATATGCAGTCGTTTGAGCTTACATCAAACCCTTTAATACTAAATCAGTTCTAAGAATAACTTAGAGTTTTCTGGACTACTTGCGCAATCTCTTTTATTTGTTTTGATTGTTCTACGCCATTATTTAACCTGGAATGCTCTTGCAGTGCTACCAAAATTCAGAGCCCTATTTAAATGACATCCTTTTCGTGAATCCTTTCTTGACCCTTTCAATGAGAAGACATCTGATTCTCTCTTTCACACCTGTAGCACTTTCCTCACACCTCATTTGATGCCGCTTTTCACAGGTTACAAGAAGCTACCTTGTTTGCCCTGATGAGTTCATTTCTCTTACTCAAAAGCACAAGGAAAGCAGAGGAAACTAGCACATTGCTGGACACATGTTAGGTGTTCAGTAGCTATGTGAAATAGAAAGTTTGTGGCAGATCTGCTTCTCTGAGTGCCTGAGTTTGATTCCCAACCTGTGATCACTTCAGAAAATGAGCTTCATTGGGGCCGGCTCTCATCTCCATAAATAAAAGTGCTATGAAAATATATTTTTGGCCACCTAATCTATGCGATTCATATATGCATTTTTGAGGGCTTTAGTTAACACAATCATTACCATCAGCAAGAATGATTTTTTTAAAGATTTTAATTTTAAGTAATCTCTATACCCAATAAGGGGCTCAAACTCACAACCCCAAGATCAAGAGTCACATGTGCTATCAACTGAGCTAGCCAGGTGCCCCTGATTTTTTTAAATTTAAAGGTATTTTGGGTGTATTAGCTTTTTGAAAATCTAGACCATCCACTGTCTTGCTGGAAAAGCATGTTTTTTTTTGTCATATACATGATTTTTAAAAAACTGGTTGAGAACCATTCAGATACTTTCCTCCTCCATTCCACTGTCCTTTCCTTAACACGTTTATCTTATGTGATTAATTCCTTTCTCCCTTTTGTTCAGCTTTTCTCCTTATTGGAATGCCTCACTCTCTTTCTTTAGGGTCTAGAGAAAGTGTCCAAACTTTTCCAAATCCTAGCAGGCATAATTAGTTGTTTTTAATCATGTTTAAACATGTTGGATTTTCTTCTGTATCTCACAAATTTACTTAGGCTGGTACCTGACTTTAAAGCATAGTTGAGAGGCACCTCGGCGGCTCAGTCGGTTAAGCATCTGAGTCTTGGTTTTGGCTCAGGTCATGATCCCAGGGTCATGGGATCAAGCCCTGTGTCCGGCTCCATGTTGGGTGTGGAGCCTGCTTAAGATTCTCTGTATGCCCCTCCCCAACTTGTGTGCCCATGTGTGCGTGTGCCCTCCCTCTCTTTCTCTCTGTCAAAAAAACATGTAGTTGAAAAAGCAAGGATTTGGAACCAGATCTGTCACTTCCTGCTGGTTGATTTTGAGCAGGTAATTTAAGCTCAGTCTCAATCTCTTCATGTGTATAATGGGCTTAGTATTATGTACCTCATAGACTCATGAATATTAAGTGCCTTGCACAATGCTTGACACAATAAATATTGTCTTTTATTGTAATACACACATAAATGTATGCATGTCTCTGGATAGAATCATACCAGATATAGAATAAGGAGAAGAAGAGATTGAGAATTATTTTTGGAAAACTACTTGTTTTATTTCTCTTGTGGTAAGATTAATGTTATTGATATATTGGTTGGAACTTAGGGGGATAAAATATATGAAAATGTGAAGACAACTAGCTTAAAAATATGTTTTAAAAGACACTCAAGTTCGTACTCACTTATTTTCAACACATAACAAGCATTCATTGGAATAAGTTTTTCCATCAGTCCCACAGACAGGAGCATAGATCTTGGTACATCCAGGTATTTCACTGTCACATTTAGCCTGAAAATGGAATTAAACAGAATTGTTTTCCGTCATTTTGTAGTCTTCGAGTTTATAACAAAATCTCTAAAACAGCTTTCACTTCCCTGGAGTTGATCAGCTTAAAGACAGAAGCCTGACTCCGGTGGGGGTAGTAATAATGAGAGTCTGAGAGAAAGAGTTCAGGGTTTGGAATCAGAAAGCCTGATTGTATGGACTGCCTCTGCTATTTACAAGTTGTGAGATATTGGCAGATCTCTTGGTTCCTCTGAACCTCAGTCACCTCATCTGTGCAGTGAGAAGGGTATTTTCACTTCGCCAACTATCTCATGATGGTCATGTGAGGTTTAAATGAGGTGAGTGTGATAATGTTCAGGTTTATATTGACTGCGGGCGCTGGTTCCTCTCAGGTCAGCCACACCATGGGCATGTCTTCCTTGCCCACTGTGGCCCAGTCACACTGCCCTTCTTTCAGTCATGTGACAGACAACACCAAGTGCTTTGTCCCCTTGGAGCCCTGGCATAGCCTATTTCGTTGACATCAGCAAGAACTCAGAATTATGAAATGGCTGTCTTAGGCCATACTTGTTTTCATGTACTATTCTCTTTCAACCTCAAAACTATCCTTTGAACTTTTTATTATACTCATCTTCCAGGGAAGACAGTGAAGCACATAGAGATTAAATCACCCAAGCCACATAGCTGGTAATTCCTGGATCCAGGATTTAAACCTAGTTGGTCTAGGTCCTGAGCTTTGGCTCTTAACCCCTTCACTCTACTACTTCTACCCACCAGTAGTATTTTGCTAACACTCACTTATCCTTTATGACTCAAAATAAATTTCACTCATTTAGGGGCACATTTTCTGATCTAACCAGTCCAGGTTCCACATGGTACCAGAACTTCTTCACAACCCTTATCGTTAGTGTAATTTATTCACTCATGCCCTTTAAGTTTGTCATCTATCCCCTCACTAGATATAAATGTAATGAAAAGAGGGACACTTCCCCCTCTGGGCTTCAGATTTATTGCAATTTACCTTATAAACACAAGGAAAAAATAGGAAAGTTAGATATAGAATATTTTTCTAGAGGAAGAACCAAGTTTATTATTTTTCTTTTGTTAGTTATAAATTAGGGCTCCACCTAGGGGATTGGGAAAAGTTTATACCAGCATGGTCAAGCTGGCCCTAAGGAGGAAGGGCTATTTGGGGCGAAGTTAAAAAGAATGCCACCCAACATCCTTGTCCTACCAGCTAGCCTCAAAATATATAAAACCCCCTCACAGCGAGGGCTGTATGACTACATGGAAACTGCCTGTGTGTCAGTGCATTTGTTCTTCAGCATAAGCCCCTGTGGGGAAACTGTTGTTACTCTCCATACTTGTTAAGCCTTGCTAGTACCACACACCTGTCCTGATTTCAGGTGAAATTGAAATTGAAACGCTTGAATGTGCATTGATTGGGGCAAACAGTTCTAGCCCTAGAGGTAAGAAAGTACAAAATTGTCTTTACCTGTCTTTCCAGCAAGTCAGCTCTAGTGTTGCCTATAAAACATAAATCAGACATTGTGAGGTTGGGTCCTAAATGGGAGAAGCTAGCTCTGCTCTTATTCAGAATTCTCAGCTTCCATTGAAGACTGGTGACTTCTCTGCTGGCCTCTTCTGCCCCCCTGCCCCCTCAACCTTTTCTTATTTCTGTCTTCTCTCAAGGATATCTCACTGGTGTCCAATCACTCCCTGACTGTTGAAGCGTCAAGGAAATGAAGCAAAAGTTTGATTATGATCAAAGTATCTTAGTTCAGCATTTCACAAAAGTTGACCCATTTCTTTGAAAATAGAAGTGATTTACTTACTGCTTGAAATGTATCAGGTATGAAGCAAATATCTTCTGAATGCTCACTGACATTGTCACAACTGGTTACTAGACCTTTGATCTTAAATTAGTGATGTAAGAAGTCTAAGTATCTTTAATTCAGTTTATAGATGAAGATGTGAAGAGTTTATACGACTAATTGTAAAGCAGTTACCACTAGCAGTAACCAGGTCTTGTGATAACAAAACTAACTTGGAATGACATGTAAGTCTTTTTGTAAGTAATGTTAAACATGGAGCTCTTTTGACAACTCAACATCAGACCCTAAGGAACTCATTCCCTCTGTTACATTACACTGCCTATTAATCCAATTCACATTTATCCAATTCACAGATAGATGCTTAAAATTGCCATGCTGCATTCCCCGGAAAATAACAGGTCTTGCTGACATCATGTAGAGGATGGTCATTTTGGTTGAGCTCAATGAAGGGAAAAGGAGCTAACCTGATAGTATCCAAAGAAAGAAATGTTGGTGAGATTTGATTTTGATATTGACAGTTTCTGAAGTGATCTAGGTAAGGAGGTAGCTCTTCCTAGCTAAATGTCATAAGAAGCAGCAAGGCACTTAAGGGCTTGAAGAAGCCCCCTGGAACAGGCCCCTGACCTTATTTCGCTAGGACCAGAAGATTTAAGACTAGACTGTAAATCTAGAAGGTAATGGGTTTAGTAATGCAACAAGTCAAACAGGTTTTACTCAAATCAGAAAAATATGCAGGCACCTACCAGATAGCCCCAACAGGGCCAAGGCACAGAGGAGGAGGATGCTTGTTACCTTCATGGCTGAAAGTTCTGTATCCAGTCAGTAGAAGATGGCATTGAACTCACCACTTCTTTTCAGAGCCCTGGGACTGGAAGGGTCATATAGACAGAGTGGCCACCCAGGCTCCACCTCCTGTCCTGTCACCAGATCTCTTGAGTTATTGATTGACTCGTGTTGATTGACTCTGTAGGATAACCTGATCCCAAGTCTCAGGAATGTCACCTGCATAAGAAAGGTGAAAGAAGTAGCAGGGGCCGGAATGTGCTCGGCCAAGACACTGTCAGAGAAGTTCTGGTGGTTAGTTGGTTCTCCCCCAACTTCCTCTGTGACTCTGGGCAGCCCTAGTGTTCTCATCTGTATGTACTCTGTAGTTCTGAGTATGTGAGCAGGTGTGGATATCCAAAAATGGGTCTCCATTCTTTCTTCCTTTCCTTCAGCTTTTCCATTTTTCATTTTTTCTCTTTTGTTGCACTCATTCACAAAGCCCTACATTCCCAAAGGTAGCTGGCAGAGACACAGGTTAGAAATAAAGAGGGCTCACTTCCCTAAGGCGTGTGTGTGTGCTTTGGGGCTAGATTGTGCTCTCCGGATACTTAATAGCTCTGTGTTCTTGGACAGATAGTTCACTTTTGCTGGGCCTCAGTTTATTCATCTGAGACCTGAAATAATAATAGCACTTAACTCAAAGTGTTTATCTTTCATTCAAATGTATGTGTGCTGTGTCTGCCATGTGTTATTAGGAGATAGTTCTCCATTGTCTCTTGTGTTTCTGCCTTTCTTATAAGGAGAGGCACGCACTGCCTGTGCTTCAGACAATCTTTTCAAAAGTTTGTACAACTAATGGACTTAGAGGGTGGAATAGTGTCTCTGTCTGGAACAAAGGGGAAGTTTGTTCACCATTCATTATAATAAAGATGATATCTCTCTCCATTGCAGATTAGGTGGGCATAGTGCCCTTTAAAAAAGATTAGGGAGAGGCGCCTGGGTGGCTCAGTTGGTTAAGCGTCTGACTCTTGATCTTGGCTCACTCAGGTCATGATCTTACAGTTCGTGAGTTCAAGCCTTGCGTGGGGCTCTGTGTTGACAGCATGAAGCCTGCTTGGAATTTTCTCTCCCTCTCTGTCTGTCCCTACCCTACAGTCCTCTCTCTGTCTCTCTCTCTCTCTCAAAATAAGTAAATAAATAAACTTCAAAAAAATTTTTAAAAATTCAAAAGTGAAAAATATTAGGGATTTTTGGGGTACCTGACTGGCTCAGTCAGTGGAACATGCAACTCTTGACCTTGGGGTCATGAGTTTGAGCCACCCATTGGGTATAGAGATTACTAAAAAATAAAAATAAAAAATAAAATGAGCATTAAGAAAATTAGAGATTTTTGAAAACATGGCCTCCTTCTCTGGAGCACAATGCCCTTTCTCTGTAGGTACCACTTGGTCCTCTTTCTGTCACCCTGGAGAAGCGTAAGAAATCAGAACAGATGACACTGGCACTCTAGCTATTGCTACTGAATAATTAAGTCCCTTGTCTCTGACTCAGGAGTCTGTGTTTTCTGCCAGAATCCCTTTAACTGTGGCAGGCTAACTTGTTAGCTTCCAAGTAGGGTAAAACCTCAGATCCCCCCTGGTCTTGGACTGTGCTCATGTATGAGGATATATCAATGAATAAAAATGACAGTCTTTGCCCTCATGGAGCCTCCACTGCATTTTATTTGGAGGAGACAGATAATTTTAAAGTATATCAGATGATGATAAATATTATGGAGAAAAGGATAAAAAGGTTAAGATGCTGGAAGATCAGGATATAGTTGTTATAGATGGTCAGAGAAGACCTTGCTGATTAAGTGACATTTGAACAGAGACATGAAGGAAGTGAGGAATTGAACCAGGCACATATCTAAGAGCACGCACTCCAGACAGAGTAAAGCGAGTGCAAAGGCTCTTAGGCAGAATCTTGCTTGACACTTTTGAGAAACAGCCAGGGTGATAGTCTGGCTGGAGCAAAGTGATAGAGAGGTAAAGGAAGCAGTGAGGGCTGGGTAGTGAAGGGCTGGGTAGGCTGTAGTAAGGACTTTGTTTTTTAACCAAAGAGAAAGCCGATGGAGACCTACGTCACAGGAACTACATGCTATAGCACTCATCCTAAAAGTTCATTTTTTAATGCTTATTTATTTTTAAGAGACAGAGAAAGAGCACAAGCAAGGGAAGGGCAGAGAGAGGGAGACACAGGATCTGAAGCAGGGTCCAGGCTCTGAGCTGTGAGCACAGAGCCTGACGTGGGGCTCGAACCCACAACGTGCAAGATTATGACCTGAGCCAAAGTCGGGCGCTTAACTGAGCCATCAAGGCACTCCCTAAAAGGTCATTTTAACTGCTCTGTGAGAATAAACTTGAAGGCAAGGGGAGCAGCAGGAAAACCCAACTTCTTGGCTACTGTGCTAGTCCACCCAAGAGATGGTGGTAGAAGCAGAAGGAAGAGGCTGACTCTGTAGTTCAGGTGATCTCAATACATAGAGATCATTTACAACAATTCCTGGCACATGGTAAACACTTAGAGATATTGCCCATCACCATAATTTTTGTTATTTTTTCAGTATTTATAATGCTGTTCCATCTGACAGGAATGTTCTGCATAAGTGAATCCTTCCTCAGTCTTTAAGATTCACTTCAGGTGTTGTTTCTTAATTGGAAAACTTCTTGTGCTCATTCTGGGCTACCGCGGTATTTTGAACCTGGTTGAACCCAACACCTAACACATTGTTGAAACTGTGTATATGACTGGTTCACCCATTCCTTCTGTTTCAACCTTCACCATCCCAGCTTCCTCCTGCTTCACTACTGCTCCTGAACTTGTTCTTGTTTAGGTCACAAATTCAGGTCAGTTACTTCCATGGACACTTTTTCAGAGCACATGGCTTCTAACTCTTCACATTTGATCACACTGAGTATAATTTCTTTTCTTGGGTATCACGACTGCATAGTCCCCTACATTTTCTCATACTTTCTTGATCCTCATATCATCTTCAACCTCTTTATTGACTCTTCTTCCTCTTAATGAGTGAAGATTTGAAGTTTCTCAAGGATTGGTCCTGTGCCTTATTTATGTCTCACTTTTCCTTTTCCTTAGGTGAGTTCAGTCATTCACATCGTTTAAATTATATCTATATAAAATCCCCAGATATGTATCTCTTCCTAGATGTGTCCTCGGTTCTTCAGACCAGATATTAAATGCATTCTTGACTGTTTGGACGTGCTATGGGTACTTCAAATGTACAATATCCTGTACTACTACTTGGATCATTCACCACAAGTATTTTTCTCTTCACTCTCCCCCTTGCTTCTCTGCCTTCCAACTGGCCAGTTAAGCCAAAACCTAAGTGTTCTCCTTGGTGCCTTCACTTGCCTTTAACATGCATCACTGTCCATGCTTAATTTGTTACCAAGTTCTCTTCTTGAATCTGTATCTGAAATCAGCCCTGAATGCTTCTTCTCACCTTAAACTTTCCTATCAAAGATGATGGCATTATTGTCTGTGTCCCTCCCTGAGGGTATATCTGGCCTTGAGAGATGTAGATTGATGTTTGAAGTCTGTGGCTTTCTGAAATTTCCTTCAAGACAGTATGTCTTGTTATTGCTTTCTCAAGAAATAACTCCATGGAACAGTCCAGTGATCTCATAGAACAAACATGATCATGCAACTCCCCAGTTTCCCATTGATCAAAATCCTCAGGAAGGGTTTAGGCGAGATTAGGCTCTTTTTGACCTTTCTCACTTCATCCCTCACCAGTTTGCTCTTTGCTCAGTCTGTCAAGCTACGTGGGTCATTTCTCTGTTCCCCCTTAATTTCTCTTAATAGGGAAAAAAGCTTTTAGGTTTTAACCTTCAAGACTCAGGCTCAATATAATTTTCTCATGGAGCTGCTTTTCCAAGTCTTACCTCAGTCTCTGCTGCATCTACATTAGGACTTACTGTTATTTTATTTCATGATACCCTGCATAACACTTAAATTTCATTCTGTAGCTGTTTGTATGATTATTATGTACTATCTGTTCCCCTTTAAGGAGCAAATATGGTTGCTTGGTAGCTGCAGTACCTAGCAAAGTGCCTGGAAAATAGAAGGTTCTGAATAAATATTTGCTGAAAACATGAATAAAGTAATAGATGTTTATACTTATTTCCTTGAAGACCCAGATCTATGCCTTGTTTGTTTCTTAGACATTTTTTAAAATGTTTATTTATTATTTTTGAGAGAGAGAGATAGTACGAGCGGGGGAGGGACAGAGAGAGAGGAGACAGAATCCGAAGCAGGCTCCAGACTCTGAGCTGTCAGCACAGAGCCCAATGTGGGGCTCGAACTCACCAACCGTGAGATCATGACCTGAGCCAAAGTCTAATGTCTAACCAATTGAACCACTCAGGCGCCCCTATGCCTTGTTCATTTCTGTGTCTCTAGTGCCTGCCACAGGGTACTCATTTATTGGTTCATTCCATCTTTTATGCATTCAACCATTGTTGTAATTCAAATACCCATTGAGTTCCTACTATTTAAAAGCTCTGGCCTGACTGCTAGGGAAATAGATTTTGGCTTCTGCCTTTATGGAGTTTAGGCCGAGCACTGATAGATACAGTTTAAATGAGTAAAAATTTTTTTCTTTTCATCTCAAATCATAATTTAAATAGCAGCTTGGTTGATGGTAAGAAGGTACTAATAGCCACTGTAAAGGGAGTTAATATTCGAGAGAAGGAATTTTTCTTTGACTTCATAAGCAATCTGAGGAAAAGGGAACTGTCTGGGATCTCGTTGCAGAAACTCTTTAGGTAATAATACCAGCAGTAATAACATTCAGATTAAGACCTGTATTATGCCGAATCCTGGGCTCTTTCTACCAAACATTGATTTTTAAACATTTTGAGTGTGTACCCAAAGCAAAAATAGAAATTTTGTGGTATAGCCTAGTGTATGCATACATATGTGTAGACAAATTAAGAAACAAAGCATAGCCTTATTCAATATGACGACTCTACATGCCTTTTATTCTGTTCTCATAGTTCACTGACCCTGACTTGCATTGTGAAAAACTATTAATGACAGTAACTATGCTGCCTTACAATCTTCTTTTCTTAAGTGTTATAAAAGTAGGATAAAATTGGGGTGCCTGGGTGGCTCAGTCGGTTGAGCATCCGACTTTGGCTCAGGTCATGATCTCACGGTCCATGAGTTCAAGCCCCGTGTTGGGCTCTGTGCTGACAGCTCAGAGCCTGGAGCCTGTTTCAGATTCTGTGTCTCCCTCTCTCTCTGACCCTCCCCTGTTCATGTTCTGTCTCTCTCTGTCTCAAAAATGAATAAAACGTTACCAAAAAAATTTAAAAAAAAAGGGTAGGATAAAATTCTAGTTAGAGGCTGGTCCTAACATTGTGATGAGAAGGGGCTCTTGGGAGGCCATAGATTGAAGAGGTCATGAAGAGACAGACCTGGTTCCAATTAGAAGTCTGCCATTTCAACTGTGATGTGACTCTGGGTAAATCTTCAACTACAAAAATGCATATCATAATATATTCATTTAGTGTGAGAATAAACGTAGAAAAGCAATAAATACTATGCAAAAGCTTTATGCTCCATTTCCCCTGGAACAATCATTGCTAGCTGGTAATAACCTGACTCTTCCTTCCACAGATTGGAATAAATGGATAATATGTTGAGGCTTTATATGATCACTGTCTGGACAGAATAAATATCGTTTGCCCTAAGATGGGCATTGGCTGGAATAACTCTGCTACTCTGCTAGGCTATTGGTTGTATTTAGTGTGTTTACATGGCCTAGCCTTGTGTAAATCTCTCCGTCTGTCTCCTTTTCCTCTCTGTGCACATATTTATGTGTGCATGTCTTCAGGAACTCAGCAAACATACTATGACCTACTTCCCTCTGTTTCAAGGACTAATTATTCACCTGAATAAAGAAAAAGTTTAAGAGAACTGTTTAGTGGGTGCTGATAATACTTGCTGGAATGGGGATGTTGCTTGGCACCTGCTGATTTTCACATCCTGTGCCCAAGGTTTAACTGGTAACAGAAACTAGTGACATGGAGTCTCATGAATTTAGCCTGATGTGTGAAGACCTCTGACTTAACTGCATCTTAACTCTTCCATCTTATTTTTCAGTATTCATGGAACTTCATGGCTTGTCTTAATTATAACCATTACTGCTGAAAATTTTCAAAAGTTTCTCTGCCAGGCACCATGGTGCTTTATTTCCATCATTTTGAATCCCTATAGCATTATTATCTCCATTTTACAAGTAAGGAAATTGAGATTGAGGCACAGAGGTTTCAGTTGTTATGTTCCCTGGTCACAGAGATCAAACACTGATTAAAAATTTTTAAAAATAGTCAAGTGCACACAGATACACATATACAGATATACATGTATATATACACAGATGTACATTTTATGTGTGTGTGTGTTTCTGATACGTGACTTCAAATCTCTTATTAATTCTTCCTAATGCACTTCTTTATGACCCACCACTTCATACTCTGAAACAGTAATTATAGCAATTTGAGCTTAATGACCTATTTAGAGCAGAGGCTTCTACTTCAGGAGGCCTGGGTTCCTAATTTAAGGTAGCTACTGAAAATCTGAAGTTTTTGCAAGGTCTCTGTATTCTGTGGGCTTCAGTTTCCTTACATACATGTGTTATAATGAACTTCTGCTGAGTAGGTTACATTTTCACTCTCTTAATAATATCTTTTGGGGCACCTGTGTGGCTCAGTCCATTAAGCATGACTCTTGTTTTTGGCTCAGGTCATGATTTCATGTTTGGGGAGATCAAGCCCCATGTTGGGCTCTGTGCTGACAGCGCAGAGCCTGCTTGGGATTCTCTCTCTCTGTCTCTGTCTCTCTGCCCCTACCCCACTCGTTCTCTCTCTCTAAAAATAAATAAATATTGGGGTGCCTGAGTGGCTCAGTCGGTTAGGCATCTGACTTCGGCTTAGATCATGATCTCATGGTTTGTGAGTTCGACCCCCACATCAGGTTCTGTGCTGAGAGCCCAGAGCCTGGAGCCTGCTACGAATTCTGTGTCTCCCTCTCTCTCTCTGCTGCTCCTCTGCTCATGATCTGTCTCTCTCTCTCTCTCTCCTTCAAAAATAAATTAAAATATTAAAAAAATTTTTTTAAATAAATATTTTAAAAAATATCTTTTGATGTACAAAGGTTCTTAATTTTAATTGAGTCCAGTTTAGCAACCTTTACCTTTGTTGTTAGTGTTTTTTGTATCCTATTTAAGAAAACTTTGCCCGACCCAGGATTGTGACAATATTCTATATAATCCTAGAAGCTCTACAATCCATTGTAATTAATTTTTGTGGCTGATGTAAGTAGGTCCCAAGATTCAATTTTTTTAACGTGAATTTGTGGATAATAAACTCATTTTCAGTTATTGAAAATAACTGATGGGTTAAATGGGCAAGAGGCATTAGGGAGGACACTTTGTTGGGATGAGCATTGGGTGTTACATGTCAGTGATGAATCACTAAATTTTACTCCTGAAATCATTATTACAGTATTTGATAACTAACTTGGATTTAAATAAATAAATAAATAAATAAATAAATAACTGTGTTGGAAAGTGAAGAGAATGGGAGAAAATGTAGACAAAGGGAACAATGTTTATTTTAAGAAGTTTTACTCTGAAGAGAGTGAGATGTAAGGGTCATTGCTGAAAGTGGGCATAGGGTTTTAAGATGGGAAATTATGTACTTCAAATAAAGGTTTATTAAGACAACAATCATGCTCATTCTAAATACTTTTTTTTCTGAGGCTCAAAATTGTGAGTTCCCTTAATTTATCAGAATGGCAAGATAACAATGTCACCCTCCTTACAGCCTTCCATATTCAACACATAGAAGACAGGTGGTAAGTATTCACTGTTGGGGCAATAAAGGAAGAAAACAGCTTGAGAAGATCGTATTTTTGAATACAGGACTAGTAAGAAATATCAAAAGCAACTGTGGAGTTCACGAGGGAAATTTCTTCTAGCATTAGAAATCCTAGTAATGTATTTCCTAGTAATAGTTATTAAAAAAGCACTTTTGAGTATCCTGTGAAGGTCTTTCCTGCCTTGGCTGTACTTGTGGATCCACAGCTAGAATAATGGTCCTTTTTCCCTGAAAACCCTGAATTTATGTATGCTTCTATTAGAGAGTGTTACATTGGGCATTCTATTTTTTTGTTTAAATCTCTCTCCTACTAAACTATTAAAGGTTATAACCTTTTTTTTTTTTCCATCTCCACAGTCAAGTACACTGTTCAATCTAAAGGTACCTGATAAAATGGGAAAAATCCATTCACTCTTAGCTGTTCGTGGGCATAGTAGACTTTAATAAGTTTACAAAGAAATGGGAGAAGGGATTACACACACCAGACAACAGAATACTATAAAACCACACCTTAGAACCTTTAGAATCTTCAGCCTTTAGAGCCACTCTTACTTGGAGTCTTTCTTAGTCATTTCTCCCCAAACAGAAGCCAAACCGCAAATGTTTGGTTACTCCTTTTCCTACCCCTTCCACTCAAGAATAAAATAATCAGTATATTTCCTTGTCTAAAGCAGAACCCAGTGACATTTAGGTCCTTTATCCCACACCCAGCATTTTTTCAGGGTCTTTCCCCACCAAAGACACTTCTTTCTCTAGGGTAAATTCTGGTGCCAGCTGTTAAGTTAATAACATGTCCAACACATTACATAATGATTGAAAGCCCAGTCTTTGGAGAACAACAGACCTAATTTGAAATCTGCCTGTGTGACTTTGAGTGAAACCACATTTATGACCCTTGTTTTCACAGTCTTTTCTCTAAAATCCCTGGTGCTGATGAGTTTTGGAATTCATATATATTGTTTTAAATTTTAAAAAGTCATATGATATACATAGTGTTTATTACAGAAAGCTCAGTGATGTCTAGGGTAGCATCCTCTCATCAAACACACTAGTAATTCTGTGGCAAAAAATATAAATAAATAGTCTTAAGTCATCTCTTGATAGGTTTTGCTGTCAAATGAGTTACAAAATAAACATAACAAAGACTTGTGATTGTCAGAACTCTCTGGGGTTGGACTGGTGAAATAGGGACTGTGGAACTATGTCTACTTCATGGGCTTGTCACGAGGAATAAAGAGGATAGTGCATGTCAACCTCAGAGCTCAGACCATGGCACTAAAGGCTTAATACATGGCTATTATTGCTACTCCTCCCCTGTTTCAGCTCATGTTAAACTTAGGATCTACTCCCTGCCCTTTCTCCTTTCTCTTATTGGTAAAATCTTTCTATATTGTATATTTAATTTACAGGAAACTTCCAAACTGCTCTTATATTAAGATTTTTTTTTTTTTTTTTTTTTAAGAGGTAAGCCATGGGGTGCCTGGGTGGTTCAGTTGGTTAAATGTCCAACTTCGGCTCAGGTCATGATCTCACAGCTTGTGAGTTCAAGCCCCACATCAGACTCTGTGCTGACAGCTTGGAGCCCGGGGCCTCCTTCGGATTCTGTCTCCCTCTCTCTCCATCCCCACCCCCACCTCAAAAAAAATGAACATAATTTTTTTTTAAATGGGGTAAGCCATCAGTGTTGGAGACCAACTCCATTAGAGCCAGAACACTTGTGAACACTTCCCATCCTTGCTTCGTTGTTGATACAGCCTTGAGTCTCGCTTTCCAGCAGCTTTGCCTTCTCCCAGACTGGCACTGATTCCTCTCTAAGAATGATTGATTATAAGCTTGAACAGGAGAGAAGGAAGCCTTCCAGTTGACGTATGTAAATGTTTACTGAAAGAAAATAAAATGTTTTTGTGACATACTGAAACAAAAGAAAAGTTTATAGCTAGAGGTAAAAGTCTATATTTGGGCACAAAAGATCACTATTTAACTAACCACATTTCAAATAAGGAAATAGGATGGGTATGGAACAACCATAGCAAGAGGAAGAGGATGTCAAGAAAATTAAAATAATTGGAATGGACTCTGATTTCTGGCCCTACTGCTCTTAAACTAACCTCTCACATTTTATTAATGAATTCATTCTTGCCAATTCTAATGACCTTTTGTTAGTTTTTCTCACATCTCTAGATACACAGTAGTATATGTCACCAGACTCTACCTGGTTTTACTGTATGATGGGGCATTTCCACTGATGCCCTGAAATCATTTCAAACATACTTTATAAGAGAAATCTGAATTATCTCTTGGTCAACGCTCCTTTTCCAGACTTCTGTTCTCTCTAGAGCATCATCCTAATTTCAGATCTTAAGCTTAAAGCCATCTTTGGTTGCTACTTTTCCATGGCCCTAGATCTAACCAACCACCAGTTTTCTTAGTTCATCTTTTATCCACATCCTATTTCTCTTCCTATTCCACCAGTCTGCCTCATGTCAAAATTACTTCCCTATATTCTTTCAGATGGGCTGTCCTATGTGCTATACTGTGCCTCTAAAGGTCATAAAGAAGCAGAGGACCTGGATTTATGAGTTGGTTTGGCCATTCACCAACCATGTATTCTCTGTCCCCTCTCTATACCTCACCAGTTTCCTTTGTCTCCTACCACAGTCACTATATCATGTTGAGTCTACTTTCAATATGTTGACTTTGTTCTCTTCTCATATAGTGTCTCTCTACTTCCCTGATTCAGACCATTATTTACTTCTTGAAACAATTTTTTAACTGCTCTCACTACATCTTTCTATTTTTTTTAACATTTTTTTCATCTTTATTTATTTTTTTTTTTTAATTTTTATTTTATTTTATTTTTTTTCTTTAATTTTTATTTATTTTTGAGAGAGCATGAGCAGGGGAGGAACAGAGAGAGAAGGAGACACAGAATCCGAAGCAGGGTCCAGGCTCTGAGCTGTCAGCACAGAGCCTGATGCAGGGCTCGAGCCCACGAACTGCCAGATCATGACCAGAGCCGAAGTCGGACACTAAACCGACTGAGCCACCCAGGTGCCCCTACATCTTTCTATTTTTTAAGCAAACTTTTTATTTGGGGATAGTTTTAGATTTATAGAAATACTAATTTGTACAAAACCCAGTTTTCCCCATTAACATTTTATATTACCTTGGTACATTTGTCATAACTAAGGAAGCAACATTGACACATTACCATTAACTAAACCTCAGAGCGTTTTCAGATTTCCCTACTTTTTCCACTAATGTTCTTTTCCTCTCCTAGGATCTAATCCAAGGTACTGTATTAAATTTAGTATTGTTAAGTATGAAATGCTTCCTTACTCTCCTCTGGTCCATGACAGTTTCTCAGATATTCTTTATTAATATACTTTGCTTATTCTTGGACAAGTTTTGTGGAACACTAGCCAGGATATCCCTCAATTTTTTTTTTTCAGTATCTTCTCATGGTTAGACTGGAGCTAAGGATTTTGGGGGGCAGAGCATCACAGAAAGGAGAAACCCTTCTCGCCATATACCATGAGTGCATGCTATTGACATGACTTGCCATATTGGTGTTAAATGTGTTTATTGGTTCAGGTAGTGCTTGCCACTTTCTTCAACTGTAGAGTTATCTTTTACCTCTTTTCATAGTCTGTTATTTGGAACAAAGTCAGTAAATGTGGCCCACATTGGGAAGAAAGGAAGTTTATCTCTGTCTCCTTGAGAGTGAATAATTTGTCGTAGACTGTGGGTTTGGAGTTCTCTCTTGTCCACCAAGAAAGCATGTTGCAAGATTGAAAATGTGAGAGAGGCTAATGTCCGGCAGAAGACAAGACTCCTGAGTAAGGGTCCTTGCTCCATTTTTATTAGGATCGGAAGGCCTACAAGTGCGATGGGTGTGCATAGAGAGACAGTGAAACTGTGAACATTAACTCATGGGCTTGAGGAAAAGGGGGTTTTGGAGATAATGCAGTGTTAGGGGTTTGGGTCAATATAAAACAAGATTCTGGTGTTGGGTGGAAGGTTGTTGGCAGCAAATATGAGGCCCCACCTCTGTTTACCTAAACTGGCCTAGGGGACAAGAAAGAGCAAGCTACCTCAGGGTCAACAAGGCATCTTTCTTTTGCTAATTAGCTCTGCTCTGGGCAACTTTGCCCCACTGGGGTCTGTAGCCCTATTTACCTTTTACCTAATTTGGTCCTTCTTTTCCTGTGAAAGCAGCTTTCTGTTGTTGTCCTTTACCTTTGTCCTATACTGGGGACCTTTGCCCCATTTACCTAATCTTGTTTGCCCAAATCTGGGTGTATTCATCCTATGGCTTTCTAATTCTTTATGCCTTGTTAACCCATCAGTGCAGGTTCAGGGAATTCCTAAGCTATTCCCTACAAGAAACTATGTAAATTGTTACGAATTCCTCTATAAGTAAGAATGATCTGTTTTCCTGTATTTATTTATTCATGTATCCAATAACATATATATATATATATATATATATATACATAATATATATAAATACAAATACAAATATATATGTAAATATAAATATATAAATACAAATATATTTATATATATATAAATACAAATATAAATAAATATATAAATACAAATATAGAAATACACATATGTAAATATATAAATACAAATTTGTATGTACAAATACATACACACACACACAAAGTCTCATGGATATTTATTGTTTATTTTGGCTATAATTCAATACTACATTTTATTTTATTTTTTTGTCAAATTGTTCCAGCTTTTTCCAGGGAGAGTGATTTCAGCCCCAATAGCCATGTGGCATGCTCTTATTTTTTTTTTTTTTGTTTTTTTTTTGTTTTTTGATGAGTTCCTTAATTTCAGGTGCTCTAAGATGCTTGTGAGTCATTTTGTATTTCCCCTGGCTCAGCTCTAGAATCAGCTATTTCTCTCCTGCCAGCTTTTAATCTTCTGATCTGTTCTTTCCTTGGAAGCAGAATGATCATGTAACTCTCTTGATTAAACGTTTTTATTGACCCCTTTTTGCAGTTATGGTAAAATGCATCACTGATCATTTATGATTCGCACCTTGCTTAGGAACCAGTTCACTTGCATCTCAGTTTGGATTTCACTTCTTCTGGGAAGCCATCTTTCACTTACCCCCAACTTCCCACACATGGGTTTAGAGTCCTTTCTATGTGTTTCGTTAGTGCTCTGACTACATGGAACTAGGCTCTGATTAAACTAAATTGAATGAATAATATTATGATCTTTACAATGGCAACTAACCATAGTGTTCTCATTTGAAAAATAGACCTGGTGTCTCCTTACAGATTAATAGTTTGAATGCAGTGAGGTAGGTTTGTGAAAATTAGATGTGATTTTAAGAAAAAAAAATTTTTTTAACATTTATTTATTTTTGAGAGACGGAGCACAAGCCAGGGAGGGGCAGAGAGAGAAGGAAACACAGAATCCAAAGCAGGCTCTAGGCTCTGAGCTGTCAGCACAGAACCTGTTGTGGAGCTCGAACTCACAAACCATGAGATCATGACCCGAGACGAAGTTGGACGCTTAACCGACTGAGCCACTCAGGCTCCCTGCATGTGAATTTTAATCAACTAACAGATATAAATTTTCCTAGCAGATAGAGGTGAGGAATGAAATAAGTTGCGTTACTTTGAATTGACCCGTTAATCATTGTGTAATACTCTTTATTCTTTAAAACTTTTCTTGCTTTGAAGTCAGTTCTTTTTGAAATTGATAAAGCTACTTACTTTGGTTACTATTAACATGGTGTATTTTTCTACTTCCAGACCACTGACATGAAAGTGATTATTGATATAATTAGATTAATATCTACCATGTTTGGGACACTGGGTGGTTCATTCGGTTAAGTGTCTGACTCTTGATTTTGGTTTAGGTCATGATCTCACGGTTTGTGAGATTGAGCCCCATGTTGGGTTTTGCACTGATAGCACGGAGCCTGCTTGGGATTCCCTCTCTCCCTCTCCCTCTGCCCCTCTCTCTTTCTCCCTCAAAAATAAATAAACTTTAAAAAAAAACTACCATGTTCATTACTATTTTCTATTGGTTGGTCTTCTTCTTTGTTCCTATTTTTGTATTCCACTTTTTTCTTGCCTTTTGGGGTTTTAACTGAACGTTTTATTTGATTCCATTTTCTCTCATATCTTAGCATATCTGTTATACTTTTTAGCTTTTTTTAGCGGTCATCCTAAAGTTTGCAACATACATATAAGACTAAGTTCACTTTCAAATGACACTATGCCACTTCATGGGTAGTATGAATACCTTAAAATAGTAAAATGATCCTAATTCCTCCTTTCTGTTCCTTGTATCATTGCTGTACTTCATTCCACTCATATATAAGTATATAAGTATATGATATATTTATAGTTATATTTTATATATTATATATAAAATTGTATAATTATATATAATTACATATTCTATTTATATTTTATAATTATATATTATATTTATATTATATTTATATTTTATATATTATATATAAGTATGTATAATATAATATATATTATATATTATACATAAGTATGCATAATCAAGTACATGGTGGCTCTTATTATTTTTAACTGTTATTTGTTAGATAACTAAGATTAAAAATAATAAGGGGCACTTGGGTGGCTCAGTTGGTTAAGTGTCCAACTTTGATTTCAGCTCAGGTCGTGATTTCATGGTTTGTGAGTTCAGATCCCCCACATCTGGCTCTCTGCTGTCAGTGCAGAGCCTGCTTCAGATCCTCTGTCCACCTCTCTCTCTGCCCCTCCCCTGCTTGTGCACATTCTCTCTCTCCCTCTCAAAAATAAACATTAAAACAATTTTTTAAACATTTAAAAATAATAAAAGTTTTTATTTTACCTCCACTTATTCCTTCTCTGGTACTCTTCCTTACTTTACGTAGATCCAATTTTCTGACCTATATTATGTTCCTTCTCTCTAAAGTACTATTTGAAAACACTTTTTATAAGGCAGGTCTACTGGCAACAGATTTTCCCAGTTTTTGTTTATCTGAAAAAAGTCTTTATTTTTCTTCCATTCGTGTAGGATAATTTCCCATGGTACAGACTTCTAGGTTGGTGGAATTTTTCTCTGAACACTTTAAATATTTCTCTCCTCTCCTTGCCTGCGTGATTTTCTGAGGTGGAGTCAGGTGTAATTTTTATCTTTGTTTCTCTATAGGTAAGGTGGGTTTCCTCCACTGAACCCTGGCTTCTTTCAGGATTTTTTCTTTACCCTTGGTTTTCTTTAATTGGAGAATATTACACCTAGGTGTAGGGTTTTTTGGCCTTCATCCTGCTTGGTGTCGTCTGACCTTTCCAGATCTGTTGTTTGGTGTCTGACATTAATTTGGGGACATTCACAATCATTGTTTCAAATATTTCTTCTGTTCCATTCTCTTTCCTCTCCTTTTGTTACCCTATTACATGTTCATTATACCTTTTGTAGTTGTTCCAAAGTCCTTGGATATTCTGGTTTTTTTTTTTTTTTTTTTCAATTTTAGCTCTCTTTCCTTTCAGTGTTCAGAGATTGTCGTAATATATCCATTAGTTCAGAATGCCTTTCCTAAGCTATGTCCAGTCTAATCATAAGCCCATCAAAAGCATTCTTCATTTCTGTTACAGTGTGTTTTTGTTTGTTTGTTTGTTTGTTTGTTTGTTTTTATCTCTAGCATTTCTTTTTGGTTCTGTCTTAGGATTTCCATCTCTCTGCTTGCATTGCCCTTCTTGCTTGCGGTTTACGTTATCTCTTAGAGCCCTGAGCATATTATTCATACCTGTTTTAAATTCCTGGTCTGATAATTCCAACATCCCTGCCATGTCTGGTTCTGATACTTTTGCCGTCTCTTCATATTGTGTTTTTTGCCTTTGGATGCCTTATAATTTTTTTAATACCTGAATATGATGTACTGGGTCAAAGGAACTGTTGTAAATAGGACTTTAGTAATGTGGTGATGAAGTGTCAGGAATGGAAAGTGTTCCTTGCCCTACGATCAGGTCTCAGTCCTAGTGAGCCTATGCCTCTGGACTATGAACTTCACAAGTGTTTCTTAGTTTTTGTTCTCCCCATCTAGAGGGCACAGCATGGCTAGGGTGGCCTATAGTTGGGTATTTCTCTTCCCCACCCACATCAGTTAGGTTGGGATAATAGGCTGGTTAGGCTCTGGTTAAACAGTTTCCCCTAAGGTCATACCTTGTTAAGAACAGAATGCTTGGCTTAGTTTAAAATGGTCCCTTTTCTCCTTTCCTCTGCTGGAAGCTCAAGGGATTTTTTTTTTTTTTTAAGTTTTAAATTTTATTATTTTATAGAGAAAGACAGATGGAGAACAAGGGTGGGGAAGAGAGAGAATCTCATGCAGGTTCTACAGTTAGCGCAGAGTCCAATGTGGGGCTGTATCCCACAATCCTGGGATCATGACTTGAGCTGAAATCAAGAGTCCAATGCTCAACTAAGCCACCCAGGCACCCCGGGATTTTTCTGATACCTACTATGGCAATCTTGTCAAACACCTGGAAGTGAATATTAAAATATTATGGGGTCCCCTGGAGTTCTTAACACTCAGAATGTCCACACTGAGCTTCCAGCTGTTCATCAGTTACAGCTCAGGTTTTCCTGCCCTGGCACTGGTTCCCATGGCAGTTTCCACTCACTAGTCTCTGCCCTGGTAAGCCGTGATTCCCTGTAATTTCCTGGTTGTCTCTCCAGTCTTGCAGCATCAGTTTGTCTTACGGATCTGAGAAGAGTTGTTTGATTTTTCAGCTTTTTACTTGTTAGGACAGAGTGTCAACTTAAGATTCTTACCCTGGAACCAAAAACAGCTCTATCCCTTCTGAATGCTTTCTGCTATTGTTGATGATAATGTCTTGGAAACCCTGGATCTGGCATCCATGCTAAGGAATGCCGAGAGGACTTAATGTCTATGCAGCCTGTGTTCAGCCAGAAGTCTGTTGTTTATCAAGGTTCTGGCAGGACAGATCTTGAAGGCCTCCCTCTACACTGCTAAGTACTTAGGGATGCCGTAAAAATCTCAGGATTAGAGGCTTCCAGGGCTTCCAGGTACCTTAGTCAATTTGATTACTCTGCCATCACTCCATGCACACCCTCTCCCCCAGATACACACACCCACATACACACCCAAACCCATTGTAATGGTTTCCACACCTTCTCCTACATTTGAGATAGTTTTTCTTTTAGCTGGCTTATCATGTGAGAAGTAGAACAAAACACAAAACCAACAAGCCCTTCCTTCCCTTGTTTAACTTAGCAATTGCTTATTTTCCTCCAGCAGGCCTGCCTAGCACAAAGATATTCACTAAGCTATTGTCTGTTGCTTGCTTTGCTTTGTTTTGTAGACCAAGCGTAGCGCCATCTCTGACCTGGCCACAAGAGGGCACTGGTGAACCATTTTAAAAATGATTCCTAGAAAATTTCACAAACCCCATGGTTTCCCATAGTATTTCCTTTCATTCTGCCCTGGAAGAAATAAAATGTAGTTATGGGACTTCCAGACCAGGGAAACATGTCGGACCTAATCTCATTCAGCTTGTCAACCTGAAGGTCCCCAGCTCTCAGGACCTATGATAGTGTCACTCTTTAAAGTACTGGTAAGACAGTACAAACTATTTTAAATATTTCAAAAGAGAAATATTTTAAGTATTTAAGTTGGTGCTGAGCTTTCAAACTGGCTTTGCTTTTGACTTAAATTATTATATCTTCATTTATCTTGTATCGAAAATCTTAAAAATATTGGGACCCAGAGGAAAAAGTCATTTGTGCATCAGCATTTATTGCGCTGAGGAATTCTGTTTGTGGCAGAGTCCTAGAAATGGCAGGTGAGAAGCCTAATTTTTTTTTTATGTTTTATTTATTTTTGATATAGAGAGCATGAGTGGGGAAGAGGCAGAAAGAGAGGGAGACAGAGGGTCCAAAGCAGGCTCTGCACTGACAGCAGCGAGCCCAACATGGGGATCGAACTCACGACCCATGAGATCATGAACTGAACCAAAGTCATAGGCTCAACTGACTGAGCCACCCTGGTGCCCCAAAGCTTCACTAATTTCTAAAGGGTTTCTTCTTGAATTAAGCTTCAGGTTAAGGAAGCTGTTGGAATCGCGATCATAGAATTGGGAAAAGTAATGAAGGTGATGTAATCCATCTTGTCACCTAATATATGAACTTTTCTACAGTCATTAGCCAACCACTGTTTGTTGGTTTCAGTACTGAATCACTAAACTGTACATTCTTGTAAAGAATGCATTTCAAAAGAACTCTTAAAATTTTATTGTCTATCCAAGCCTATTCTTTCAGTATGATAACCCTCCAAGTATTTGAATAATATTGTAAGGTCTCCTCGATTCATCTTATCTCAAGGCTGATGTTCCAATATTCATGAACTGTCTCTCATATGATCCTTTGAAAGCCTTTGACACCCTTCTTATTATGGGTTTATTGTGGATTAAATATGGGCACGTATTTTTTGTAATAACTTCCACCAAATAGAGTCTATTTCCTCTCTCCTCAGATGTAGACTCATCCTGTGGCTTGATTATAAACATGAAATGTAGCATAAGAGATGCTGTGTATTTGTTGAGGCTAAGACATTAAGACATCTACAGTTTCAAATTTCATGTTTTGGGATGCACTTTTTAAAAACAATTTTTTTAATGTTTATTTATTTGAGAGAGAGAGAGAGAGTAGGGGAGGGGAAGAGAGAGATGGAGACACAGAATCCAAAACAGGCTCCAGGCTCCAGGCTCCAAGCTGTCAGCACAGAGCCTGACGCAGTGCTCAAACTCACGAACCATGAGATCATGACCTGAAACGAAGTCAGACGTTTAACTGACTGAGCCACCAGGCGCCCCTGGAATGCACATTCTTGAACTTATGGACAACTGAGACTTCTTGTGGACAGCTCTTGCTGATCTCCTAGGCAAAACCAACCACAAATGCCAGGGTTTGCATACCCACCACCCCATGTCCCAATAAACGTCAATGAAGCAGAAGAACAGAGTCATTTCCAAGAATCATGAGAAATAATAAATTAGGATTGTTTCAAGCCACTACGTTTTGGAGTAATTTGTTGTGCTGCCTGAAATAACTGCTAAGATTTTGCAAATGGCTTCAAAGTGTTGAATTCAGATTTAAATATGTTGCCTGTGAATAACAACCATCAATAAAATGAGCTTTTTTCTTCTTTAATTTTGATCACATTTGTTTAATTCTAGTAGATGTTTATATCTATGTTTTCATAACCTGCGGAGTTTAAAATGATTAGGAGATCCGGAACACCTTTTGCTCCTGTTGACTTAAAAAGAAAGACTATTGAACTGATGTCTTATTTCTCAGTTCCCTATTCTGGCAATCAAGAACTGAGTCCTGAATTCTTTTTCTTTTTTTTTTTTTTTTTTTTTCATTTGAGAGAGTTAGAGAAAGAGTGAGAGGGAGAGTGTGTGTGTGTGTGTGTGTGTGTGTGTGTGCGCAAAAGGGAAGACAGGCAGAGGGAGAGAGAGTGAGAAACCCAAGCAGGCTTCATGCTCAGTGCAGAGTCCAATGCTGGCCTTGATTCCACGACCCTGGGATCCTGACTCAAGCTGAAATCAACAGTCAGATGCTCAATTGACAGAACCTGAATTCTTTTTCTAGACTAGATGGAATGAATGATACGATTTTTATTGTAATACCTAACTGTGAACCAAGGGCCTGAACATATACCATCTAAATTAATCCAAACAACCCTATATGGTAAGCATTAGTGACCCTTTTAAAAAGAATTTTTTTTAATGTTTATTCATTTTTGAAAGACAGAGAGAGACAGAGCAGAAGCAGGGGTGGGGCAGAGAGAGAGGGGGACACAGAATCTGAAGCAGGCTCCAGGCTCTGAGCTGTCAGCACAAAGCCCGATGTAGGGCTCAGACCCACGAACCGCAAGATCACGACCAGAGCCGAAGTCGGACACCTAACTGACTGAGCCACCCAGGTGCCCCATTGGTGACCCTTCTTTATAGATTAATAAGCTGAGATTCAGAAAGGTGAAATGATTTGCCACAGGAATTAAATGAGAGAGACTGGGCTTGATTAAAACTTCTCTGACCCATGCCAGTTCTTTCTATTCCAACAAATGGATGGATCTAGTAAACTGAGTCATAAACACAGAGTAAGAACAAATCTTTGACACCCCAGTTGAAATGAGCAACCTAGTACATGGATGATCCCACAATATTACTCTTATACTAAGGACTAAGGGTCATTCCTTAGGGAAGGGGTTTATTCAGGGCTGGGGGCAGAGGCTTTTGATGATAAGACTAGAACATCTGGCAGTACCAGAAAGTAAGGCAGTGCACAGAAAATCTTGGGGACACACCCCAAGGCAAAGAGGCCAACTCGAAGGGGCTCAAAATTTGGGACAATTTGGTTATCAAATAAAATATTATAGTAATTAGGGCACCTGAGTGACTCAGTTGGTTAATCATCTGACTCTTGGTTTAGGCTCAGGTCATGATCTCACAGTTGGTGGGTTCTAGCCCTGTGTCAGGCTCTGAGCTGATGGTGTGGAGCCTGCTTGGGATTCTCTCTCTCCCTCGCTCTCTGACCCTCCCCACCCACCCATGCACAAACACCCTCTCTCTCTCTCTCTCTCTCTCTCTCTCTCTCTCAAAAATAAATAAATAAACATTTAAAAAAGTTAGTAATGAGGGACACGGGTGGCTCAGTCGGCTAAGCATCTGACTTTGGCTTAGGTCATGATCTCACAGTTTGGGAGATCGAGACCCACGTCGGGCTCTGTGCTGACAGCTCAGAGCCTGGAGCCTGCTTCGGATTCTGTGTCTCTGTCTCTCTCTGCCCCTCCCCCCATTCGCACTCTGTCTTTCTCTCTCTCAAAAATAAAACATGAAAAAAAATTTTTAAAAATAGTAATGAATTATAATCCATTTAACATAGTTTTGATATTTAAACGATAAATTGAAAATTGTATTAGGAATGGTATATTTGCATAGTTTCAAAGTACCTTCCCACAAAAACACTTGTTAATTACAACAAGAAAAAAGTATAGTTGGGAAATCTGGCAGATTTCACCTTAATCAAGAGATTGAGATGAACAACATAAATCAGTAAGGGAACAAACCTTGTGCCAACTGATGGTATCCAGTGGGAACTCCGCCTGGCTTCTTTTATAACCTGAACCTAGCCATGAGGAAATGTCAGGCAAACCCAAATTGAGCAACATTCTACAAAAAAGTTGGCCTGTAATCTTCAAAAATGTCAAGGTCATGAAAGTCAAGGAGAGACTGAGGAAGTCTTCCGGACCAAAGATGACTAAAAGACCTGTTAACTGAGTGTAACACGTGATTCTGAACCGGATCCTTTGCTGTAAAAGACGTTATTCAGACAGTTGATGAAATCTGAATTGCGTCTAAGTCTTAGATGGTAGCAATGCATGAATGTTAAGTTCCTGATTATGGGCATGTTGGAGAATGTCTTTGCTTGTATGCACTAATATTTGTAAGTCATAGAACATCAGATCGGCAATTTACTCTCAAATGATCCTGAAAAAAATTTTTGTACTGGTACTCAAATCTTTTCTATAGCTATGAAATTGTCTCTTATTTAAAACTGTACACCAAAACATCCTGTCTTATTTGGTTAGTGGATACAGTGATTTTCCATTTCCCTCCTTCTATTCTTAACAGCAAGCTAAAGAAATATGGAATTCCTTAAAGAGAAAATTTTAAATAAAACTTCCCAAATATCACTCAATATTAAATAATTGACTAGGGTTCATGAAGTTGTTGGTCATGGTGGCTGCTGTGTTGGAGGTGATGGTTAGGAAGCTGGAAAACTAAAAGAGAAGGAGAGGTTGGTGATGATGATGATGATGATGATGATGATTGCCCATGCTGAGGTACTAATTTTTGTAAGCATTTTGCATACATTAACTTATTACGCCTTTTAACAATCCTATAAGAAGTCATTTTGTTAGCTTTATTTTATAACTTGATAAAACTGAGGCCCAGAGAGATAATGTAACTCCCCCAGTGGAGGAGCTAGGACATGAATCCAAACAGGCTGGCTCTAGGACCTGTGCTCTTGATCACTAAAGGAAGAATAAGGGCATTCAGGGAACAAAAGATCATTCACAACAATGGAAAGATTTGGAGAAGGTGGAGACATTGTTGAGCAAACATCATCAACTGTGCCCATTTGTACAAGTCTTGCCAGGGGCTCACTCACCTTAGTAAAAATGCCCCTGCAAACTGTACCGCTGGTCAATAGAGTCAGAGTGTAAATGTTTGGAAAGAGGGAAATGATTTATAGCTGAGACGCTGAGTGAAGCCCTATAACTTGGCACAGTGCACCATGAACTTTTCATGTTCCTGAGTCACACCCACATAGTGAACGTGCTGTTTGTCTGTTTATTGGAAAGGTGTCAGGAACACACATTGAAGACAAGGCAGAGCTAAGCCTGATTGATTGACCTGCTAAAGAGACAGGAGGCCCTTTTAGATTAGGTGGTTTAACACACAAACAGCAAAGAGAAGGACAAACCAAAAGTGTTAGCTCCCTGTCTTCTTTGTCCCATACAGCGAAAAGGATGATACCTGACCAGAAGGGGTTGGATGACCACAGCATGAGTTGTGGGCTACCCTCTTGCTGAGGTGTCCATTCTAGACTACAGCAAAGAGGTTTTGGTTTTACATTCTGCAGCTCTGTTCTGAGAGGGGGAGGGCAGGAAGCCTCATGTCTCAGAGAACCTGGGAGGCAATGAGAAATGTCTTAAGACAGCCTTCCAGGGGAGGTGGAAGGGTGGGGGGTGGGGAGATGACCTCACAGTAGCTGGTCCAGGCCTCCCATCCTCTCAGGTTCAGGTTCCAAGAGAATCACAGGTGTTCCCAAGACTCACATAAGCTACAGTTGGACCCTTTGCCTGAGTGGATCTCTGCAAGGTTGCCAGGGTAGAGCAGTTGAAAGCCAACTTAGGATAAGATCACGGTGTGGAGAATGTGTGCTAGACATTGAAGATCTCCCCTCTGTGAAGATCTCCCCTCCTCTCTGTTTGACATTTTTGCTGGAAACTAAGTGTAGCAAATGCTCCCCTGGTTCCCTAAAAAGATAGTGACATTAACGGTGAATGTGGGAGTATACCATAGATTGGCAGTATGTGCTCATCTGAGCCCAGAGTTGTCCTCGTTGCTGAAAGGTCTTTCTGCCTCTCTTTATACTAATCTGCTTAGAAACCTTGTGACCAGACTGCCTTCTGTATAAGAACTCATATCTCTCACTACTGATCAGATCTTGCCAGATAAACAACGAAAGCAAAAATAAACAAGTGTGACTGCATCAAACTCAAAAGCTTATGTACAGCAAAGGAAACCAACAACAAAACGAAGAGGCAACCTACTGAATGGTTAATATAAAAAATATGTAAAGGAGTCCTACAACATAATAGCAAAATCCCCAAACAATCCAATTTAAAAATGGGCACAGGATTTGATTAGACATTCTTCCAAAGAAGATACAGATGACCAACAAGTACATGAAAAGATGCTTAACATCATTAGTCATCAGAGAAATGCAAATCCAAAACACAACGACATATCACTCACACCTGTTAGAATGGCTACTATCAAAAAGAAAAGAAATAAGAAGTGTTGGTGAGGATGTGGAGACAAGGGATCACCCATGTACTGTGGGTGAGAATGTAAATTGGTGCAGCCACTATGTAAAACAGTATGGAGTTTCCTTTAAAAATCGAAAATAAAACCACCATATGATCCAGTAATTCCACTTCAGGATATTGATTCGAAGAAAATGAAAACACTAACTCAAAAAGATATACACAACCCCATGTTCATAGCAGCATTATTTACAATAACCAAGATATGAAAACAACATCAAGTGCCCATCAATAGGTGAATGGATAAAGAAAATACAGTGTGTATATATAATGGAATATTATTCAGCCACAAAAAGGAAATCTTGCCATTTGCAACAACATGGATGGACTATGAGGGCAGTATGGTCAATGAAGTAACTTAGAGAAAGACAAAGTCTGTATGATCTCAATTATACGTGTAATCTTTAAAAGAACAACAACAACAAGCTCATAGATACAGAGGACAGATTGACAGATTGGTGGTTGCCAGAGGTGGGGGGTGGAGGTGGGTAAAATGGGTGAAAGGGGTCAAAAGGCACAAACTTCCAGCTATAAAATAAGTCATGCACAGGTAATGTACAGCATGGCCACTATAGTTAATAATACTGTATTGCATATATAAATTTAAAGAGAGCACATCTTAAAATTTTTCATCACAAGAAAAATTTCTGTAACTATGTATGGTGACAGATGTTAACCACACTTATTGTGCCGATCATTTTGCAGTATATACAAATACTGAATTATTATGTTGTACATGTGAAGTTAAGCATAAGTTGTATGTCAGTTATACTTCAAAAAAAAAATCTTGCTAGATCAAGTACTAGTCTCATTCAGGCTATCAGAATTTAGCCTTTTACAGCCATATCTTCTCATCTAACTCATGTGACCCAACTCATTGTTTGATTGCAAACTAAACTTTTGTTTGAAATCTGCCACGGTCAGACAATGTGAATAAACACTGCTAGACAAGGAGAGGTGAGACGCTGTCCACACTTCCTTCTTTTCAGCCCATGTAATCATCTCTGTTTTCTAACATAAAACATTGCAAATTGTAGCTTTATTTCTTATTTTCTCTGTTTATTCATGTCTTTGCATTTAGGTAACACTTAAATCCATTGAAAAATCAACCCCAGACCAATCACTTGTCACCCCTTCCAATGCTCTTCACATTTTGCTTCAAGTTGGTCTTGGTTTACCCATTATTTCCTGTGTTCCATCATCCTCAGCTCACGTTCCATTTGGGGTTCCCTGTAGTGTCTAGAAAGAGACTAAAAGCCTCAAATGACAATGGCCTGATTTTCATTGAATAGGATTCAGTCAATATGGAAGGGAGCCAGGAACAGAGTTTTTGCTTTTCTCCAATCTTTATGAGGTTGATATACTGCTGTGACATTTTTTTAAGTTTATTTATTTTGAGAGAGAGAGAGAGAGAGAGCGAGCGCAGCATGAGCAGGGAAGGGGCAGAGAGAGAAAGAGAGGGAGAAAGAGAATCCCAAGCGATGTGGGGGCTCAATCCCACAAAACACATAACCTGAGCCGAAATTAAGAGTCAGACACTTAACCAAATGAGCCACTCAGGCTCCGCTGGGCTGACATCTAATTCTATTTTATGTGGTTGTGTTTTTAAAGACCTATTTTAAGACTGTTTCCCCTTCTTAGATAGCCTTCAGTTTAGGCTACTTTTGACCATCCAGTCATAGCAAGGAGAAGAAGGAAAATAACAAGCTCTACTTCCACACTTTCAGTGTGATTTCCTGGTGAATGACTGTGTCCTCTGCAGCTGGAAGGAGGAGTGTTGAATGAAATCTGAGGCTGATTCTTTTCTTTTTCCTGATCAGTATCTCATATCTAAATTCAGTTGGCTTCTTTATAACTGCCATTCCTCTTACAGAGGAAAAAAAAAAACTGATTTGATTCTAACAGTTTTCTTTAATATAATTTAAATGAGGCAAGAGTGATTCCTGCTTTTGCTCCTGCTGTATTCCCAGCATCTACCACAGAGCCAAAATACCAAACATGGTCAGTAAATCACTGTTGAATGGCTAATGAATTTCCACTCCTGAGTAAAAATTTTATCTCCACAAAAAATTCGTTCAAAAAGCACATCCAGGGGTGCCTGGGTGGCTCAGTTGGTTGAGTGTCCAACTTCAGCTTAGGTCTTGATCTCATGGTTCTTGAGTTCGAGCCACGCATCTGGGTCTGTGCTGACAGCTCAGAGCCTGGAGCCTGCTTTGGATTCTGTGTCTCCCTCTCTCTCTGCCCCTCCCCTGCTCATGCTCTGTCTCTGTCTCTCGAAAATGAACATTAAAAACAAAAAAAAAAAGCACATCCAAAATTAATTTAGAAACACTGGCACTCATTTCCTTTTTATTTATCTTCATGAGGTAATCTATTTTACAAATGCTTAATGGAAATGAATATTAGTTAAGTGTCTAAAAGAATACAAATCAGAAAAGAAAGGACTTCAATGATGGTTGCATTTTTTATTAGCTAAGTAATCTTGGCAATCAATTCTTGCTTCTGGCTTCAGACTTCTCATTTATGAAGTGGGATAAAAGCCCTCATGGTCAAGGATTTTGTGAGGATGAAGTAGATAGTTTTTGCAAAGTGTAGTGCCTGGCACTGATTAGTGGTCCCTAATAATATTATCAAGTGTGTAAGGCTCTGCGTTAGGATCCAGACGTGAACAAGACAAGCCCCATCAGGATGTTTACAAAGTAGTCCTGGGAAAGAAGACATTAGTTCAAATAATTATGTTGCAAAGAAAGACAGTATCAGTAGCATCACAAAGGCACAAGAAAAGCCTAGATTCCTGTTTTAAAATACAGGTTTTGTTATTTTTCAGGACAACAGATCAGGAGATGACTGCCATCAAAAAGATAGATCGTTATACTCAGATCCTTGTGGCCACATCACGGGGTGGGGGGGGTCACAAGGGAAGCACCCGATCTGTCAGGAGGGTGAAGGGGTAAGGTTGGGGGGAGGAAAGGAGGCAAGAGCCTTTATTATGGTTCCTGTGGGAAGGGATGGATAAGATGGGTAAGCGGGTTAAGGATTGGCTAGTTTGAATAATTTCTGTTGGCTCTGGGGATTAGGGACTATCTCTAGTTGTCTGGTACCTGGCCTTGGGTGATTAGGGCAGGGGTGTAGTAGCCTAGAGTATGAGAGTTCCATAAAGGAGGTAGTTGGCCTGATGGGCTCTGTGTTGGTTGGTTTGGATATGAAAGGTGTCATTTGCTATCTCTAGGAATTACCTAGCCCTGGGAAGGGTAATACCTCCAAGGTCAACAAGTCCCCAAGATCTCAAAGCATCAAAAATACGGAATAAAAAAACATGATGACTGTAGTGGCTCAGAACTTAAGAAGCATGGAGGTAGCCAAGTCCAAGTTTCTTTTCAACTCTGACTATAACCCAGTCTATTTGTTCCCTATCACTGCATCCTCTTTGCTTCTTACCTCTTATCATTTGTTCTTTGTTTACTTGTTCATTCTCTGTTTATCATATTGTCACTTCCAGGAAGGCGAGAAATTTGCTTGTCTGGTTTACTGCTCCAGTTCTAATTCCTGACACACAGTTGATGATCAGCAAACGTTTGTTGAATGAGTGAGTGAAAACAGTAGTACTTGATGGTTGTGTGTGTATGTGTGCACAGGCACAGGTGAGTGTTCTTGCATGTGTAAGAATGTGGGTGTTTGTGAATGTGTGTGTGTGTGTGTGTGTGTGTGTGTGTGTGTGTGTGTGTGTTTTGCATGGAGCAGGTTCCAGCCTTTAGTCCAAGCCATGTCTACTACCAGGTTTCAGCCAATACTGCATGTCTGGCAGGCTGTTTGATAGGCCTATTAGAATCCAGCACACGGGCCTTCCTAGAGAAGAACTCACCCTGTCGGGCCAGGAGACAAGCTCAAGACACTATCAGACGCCTTAGAGGTTGGAAAGGAGAAGCAGCTTTGTGTGTGTGATGCTTTATTTCTCTTGGAGGAGTCTTGGTCTTGCCCTTTGTGAATCTATCACTTGATACCTGTGAGACAAACACCTCTGTTTAAAAACTGTTTAAAAACTGAAAGATCTGTTTTCAGCGAAATCTCTCTAATATTTTAGAATGCTATATTAGTTATATCCCAGCCAGAAAATCAAAACCATACCAGGTGATCAAATAGGAAGAATTTAACTTGGAAGATCATTTACAAGGTGCTAGAAGTGCAGTTAAAGCAAGAGGCAGGGAGGTGAGACAATCCTGATCTTACAAAATGCTTGAAGCTACTACTGACTCCTGTCTCCTTGACTGAGTCGGAGAATGAGGAGCTTGGACTGAGGGCTGGGGCCATGGCATAGAAGCTGGAACAGTGGTGTGTCAGCCTGGCTTGGGTGGGACCACAAGCACAGGGCCTTACTGGAAGGAGCTGGAGCCACAGAGAAGATGGAGTCACTGGTCAAGATATTTCCTGAAGCAGAGAAAGGGAGAAATACCCTGGGTTCTCCCATTCTCTCCCTTGGAATCCTCTACCAGTGCCTTCCGTAAGCTAGACCTAACCAGACACATTTGGCAAGCAAGTCTGGAAACCACAGTTTGGAGAACACAGCTTCCTCTAGGACAGAGCAGAGGAGGGGATGTGCAGGGAAAGGATCTGAAAGGAACCTGGAAAATGACAAGCAAAGATGAGGGCATCGCTGATTAGTATCCCATAAAGATACCACAACATAAAAATATTTATTTATTTAATTTATTTTTTAATTTTAAGTAGGCTGCATGCCCAACATGGGGTTTGAACTCACAACTCAAGATCAAGAGTTGCATGCTCTCGATCTTGACTGAGTCAGCCAGCCACCCCTCAACATAAAAGTAACTGATGGCATCAACTCACTTCTACTTTGCCACACAGCCTTGGCCCTCTGAGGGTTTTGCACATTGATATGTGATACACATATTACACCTGGCTAGGTGTTAATACCCAGGAGAAATGGAAGCACTCTCTGACAGACACAGCAGAAGTCGAAGGAGAGAATTAGCATGGTGGTAATTCATGATCTCCTTCACGCAGTTTATAAAGTAGCAGAAAAATAAATAAATGGCAGTTACAATGCAGTACCTTACAAGAATGAATAACAGATGACACTTATTAAGTACTAATCCTGATTTGCTACAGTTACATTCTCTGCACAATTTTACTAAATTTTCCTGACAATACCACACCCTCAATTGGAGCTCCAACTCCTGACTGGTGCACCATTAGGGCTCATGCCTTGGTTATCTTCCTCAAAATGTTCTGTGTCCTTCCTTCATGGTGGGGATGACTGAGGCCAGCAGTGCTGTTTGACCTGGGACTGGCATCTACCTGCATCCTGATTCCTGTTTTTCTCCTTCAAGGTCCATTCTTACCCTCTTTCTTGCATGTGAAGCGCCAGATGCTAAAGGAATTCCAGGGCTCGTGCTTACAAATAGGGATGTCCTGGAGCCCCGTGGTCAAGTCCTGATTCTAGGGGTGCGGCCTTGCAAGCAGATTGCTCCTGTGGCTGGCCCAGTATTTCCTTTGTGTGATTGTGTGAGATTGGATTGCCAGAATGGTTCTGAAATGCATGTTTTGGTGTCCTAAATTATTTATGTAGACAAGGTCTTGCAATGATTTTTTGCCTCAGGGTCACACACACCCCCATCGTAGGTGAGGAGACCGATACTATAGATTTTAAAAAGTCTAATCCAAGATTATACCGAGAGTAAATATTGAATCCTAGGTTTTTACAAAGGCATTTTGATTTTTGTTTATTTTATTCATTTTTTAAGTTTATTTTGAGAGAAAGAGAGCATGTGCAAGCAGGGGAGGGGCAGAGAGAGAGAGAGAGAGAGAGAGAGCGTGAGCGAGCAAATACCAAGCAGATCCCACGTGGTTAGCCAGAGCCCAACCCAGGGCTCAATCCCATTAACCATGAGATCATGACCTGAGCCAAAATCAAGAGGTGGGCACTTAACCGACTGAGCCACCCAGACGCCCCAAAAGCATTTTGATTTTTAGATCCTGAGCCTATTATTCTATGTGATAGCACAAAGAAGGCACACCCTAGGGATTCTCAAAATAACTGGGAGATACTAGAAAAGAGATCTTGCCATGGTAGATGTGTGAGTGGGGATGGGGTGGGTGGAGGTAAATTCTAGAGTAATATGGCACTAAATGCAATGAAGCTGAGTCTGTATATACCACAGCTGATGGGACCATCTGATTGCTTCCACAGCTGGATAGCATGTCAGGTGATGTGACTCTGCCAACTTTAAATGAATAGAAAGCTGGAGGAAAACAGAACATTCGCTCCTTATTTAATCTCAATATTAAACTTCCCCTTTTTGCAATATTATTTCAAGAGAAGGACTCTTAGAGCTCTCTGCTCCTGCTGGCATCTCTGGGCAAGGAAGGGCTTTTATGAGAGGTCCTTGAGAATGCTTCAAGTGAAAGCTTTGTTTCTCATGGGAATATGAGGAAAAGCGGAAAAACCTCCAATTTGTTTAGTGAGGAAACATGACCTTCATGCTCTTCTTCTTTGGGGTGAGTCAAGTGGTAGTGACTGAAATTTAGGTCATGGCTGGTATATAAATATGTGCATGTGCAAAAAGCAGCTGTCACACTGCACAGCGAGTGGAGCCACTAGCTCAGTGCATTCACTGCCCTTTGCAATTCATTTTTAAACTCCAAGTAAATATCGCAGAAAACCTATCATGAAGCTGGTAACTGTGTTTTTGCTGGTGACCCTCAGCATCTGCAGTTACTCTGGTAAGTAGCCTAAACATATATTCCTCTGCTTTTCTGTTAATAGGAACATAACTAGTAAACCTAGGCTCCCAGGGGAATATGGTGGAGGGAGTTTTAGAACCATGGAATAGAAAGGTTAGAAGGGATTTCAGATACAGCAACCCCCTACCCCCATCCCAGCCTACCAAGCTATAACCCAATAAAAATACTATCCTGAATGAATCCTACAGAAGAAGTTAGCCAGGGGCACCTGGGTGGCTCAGTTGGTTAAGTGTCCAACTCCTGGTTTTGGCTAGGGTCATGATCTCACAGTTCGAGAAATAGAGCCACACATTGGGCTCTTTGCTGACAGCAGGGAGCCTGCTTGGGAGTCTCTCTTTCCCTCTCTCTGCTCCTCTCTCACTCATGCTCTCTCTCTCAAAATAAATAAACTTAAAAGTTAGCCAACTCACACTAAATATCAACATTGTTGAACATTGTGCCCATAGTTTTCTTATCTTCATTAATCTTGAGTCAGAATCTCACTTTGTAACTTCTTTCTTTTGAAACTGTATGGAGTTCATTTTTTTTTTTTTCTGTCACCTGTAGTCACTTGCCAGGTTGTTTCTCCTGAGACATTTCTACATTTATCTGTTCACACAGTTAACAGATAGTTGCCGAATGGCTACAACCTGTTGGGCATTTGGATAAACATGGGAAGATACAGATATGAGTCAGACACAAAGATTGTTTACAAGGTTCTTTTAATCTGACGGGAGCTAAGTCTTCTCCAGACAGAAGTTACTACGATGCTAGACTAATGCACAGAGACATATAGACATACAGCTCTGTGAGAGGACTAAGAGGCGAACAGTTCAATTTCTAGGTGGGGTATAGAAGTTGGATTCTTGGAGGAGAATGGGAACTGATCCATTCTTTTTGGAGGTATATTGACATCTGCAAAATGCACTGTGATAACCATTGCTCATTCAAAGAACAGGAGGCTTTGAGGGTCTTCCCCTGGAAGTATATAAGTATATACAGAGAAGACATTCACCAAAGCCTTAAAAATAAGTAGGGAGATTAATCATGAGAAACTGGATGCTGCCATACCCACATTGGCAACTTTGGCTTGTACTTTTTACTGAAATTTTGGATCAATTTGTAACTTAACCAGTCTTGGCTACTTTGTTTGTCTTTAGTGACTAGTGTCAAATATCTACAGAAAGAGGTGGCAATTGAAAGGTGGTTGGAGGAAATAAATATCCCTCCTCCGGGGGAGAATTTTGGAAGGAAATAGGTGGTAGAAGATGCAGGAAAGTAGATGTGTAGGCTCCTCTTGTATGATTTGAATGGGGAAATGAAAAGGACTCCTAAGAAAAATGAACTAGGGCAGGGTCTTTTTTTCTTATCTGTGTGCTCATGCATATGTGGGTTTACATATCTGCACCATGTGTTTTGTAAAAATATATATTGTATGTATTATCATTCTCTACATTTTCCTTCTTATTCATCTTCTATGTGAAAGGTATCTTTCTTTTTTTTTTTAAGTTTTTATTTATTTACTTTGAGAGAGAGAGAGTGCATGCAAGCAGGGGATGGGGCAGAGAGAGGAAGACAGAGAGAATCCTAAGCAGGCTCTGCACTGTCAGCTCAGAGTCCGACATGGGACTTGAACTCACAAACTGTGAGATCGTGACCTGAACCCAACACTAAGAGTTGCACGCTTAACTGACTGAGCCATCCAGGCATTCCTATGTGAGAGTTATCTTTCTAAAGCCAAAGATACAAAATGCAATTGTTCCATAAAGGAGCCTTGATACCTCCCCATTGCCCTTGGGAAAAAAAATCTCAAACTCATTAGTATGGCATTCAAAGCTCTGAAAAATCTGACCTCACCTGAGTTTTGCAGCCTTACCTCCTTTCCCCACCTCAGCATGCCTCACTAGAAGTCTGCACTCCAGCCACTTCTGAAAGGCTCACCAGCCTGTGTATGCACTTTCATCTTAACATTTCGGTGCTTTTGTTAATTTTGTTCCTTTTTATAACGCACCTCCCCTTCTTTACCTTATGATCCTGGAATTTGCTTAAAGACATGACTCCAACAACATCTCTCTGGGAAGATTGCTCCAACATTCTACCACATTAGAATTAGTCATCCCTTCTCTTATGTTTCCGCTGAGCTTAATCCATAATGTTAGCACAGCACATGCCTCACTGTGGCATACACAGATCTTTATTGTCCACTAGACTGTGTAAGTTCTCTGAGTGGAATAGCATTGTTTTATTCAACTATGCATCTGCACTAACTCTTAAAGAGTTGGAGTTCAGTTATGTTTGCAGTGTGAAGTTGAATTAGTTGGAAGTTGAAGTTGAAACTCCCTGGACTCCCTGGACATGCATATCCCCAAGTAAAGATTCATTATGGAATCTACTCTTTGGCCTCAAAGCCATGGGCTGTGGAGATAGCCACATGCAAAGTATATACCTATTCAGTCAACCACCAGTATCTACTGAGTGCATACTACATGCCAGGGTCTGTTTTAGACAAGTGAATAAAACATATACTCCTTGTTCTCATGGAGCCTACATACTAGTAAGAGGATGAAGGCAAGAAATAAATAAACAAATATTTACTATTTTAGGTCATGGTAAGAAAAAATGAAGTTAGAGATGGGTGATGCTATTTTAGCTACCTTTCTGAGGAGGTAATATTTGATGAGAAACACGTAGCTATCTGGAGAAAGAACAGCTTAAGGAGGCAGAACAGCAGGTGCAAAAGCCCTGAGGCAAAAGTTTTCATGGGAAGTCAATTGGGGCGGGAATGGAGCCATTGATGGACACAGTGGAAGGTAGTGCAGTAACAGATAAGAATCAGATGTGCCTGTTTCACGTGGTTTTCCTTTTGCCCTGCAGCCACCACTTTCCTTGCCAACGGTTTGCCACAAGCTGTCAACAATGCCTTACCTTTACCTGTGGACGACCTTCTCCCCTTTTTGGATCCGTTAAAGCTTGTTCTGAAAACTCTGGGCATTTCTGTTGAGCACCTTGTAGAAGGGCTAAAAAAGTGTGTGAATGAGCTGGGACCAGAGGCCTCTGAGGCAGTGAAGAAACTTCTGGTAACTATAGCTTGTGGGCTAATTTGTCTCTCCCCCCTCTCTCCCAACCACTCTGTTCTCACCTCCGGACATGTATTTCCCTTTTACTGACTGTACTCATATAAAGTTTGCGTGTCCAGGCATCTCAGGGAAGGTGCAACATCTACTTTTCTAGAAGGAATTTTTGAATGAAAGAGACCTGTGTTCTGGTTGTGACTTTACATTTCTCAGCTTAGGGATTCTTTGTTGAAACTTAACCACTCTGAGCTTCCATTTCCACATCAGCAAAATGGTGGTTAAATAGGTTGATGCCTATTTTTGGAAACATGCTAAGTACATGTAAGCTGCTTTATTTTTATTCTCGTCCTTCTGCCTTTCAGGAGGCCCTGTCGCATTTGGTGTGATGGCAGCACTAAGCTCTGATGGAGGAGAAGGGGAAGGTACTCCCCTTCTTGCGGGCTGGAACTCATTCCAGCCTAAGATCTGGTGACCCCTGAAAACAATGAATAAAGCAATGAATAGATTTCATTGTGTCCTATGTTTATTTCTGGAGTCTGTCTATTCAGAAGGGCCTAAGTAGATAATTTTTTGGGTCATAAACTCCAGAGAGCCTGTTGTTATCAAGAGAACCTACATTTTCAGGAAGACATGATTATGTCTTGCTTGAGTCTAAATTAAACATTCTCATTTTCTTCAACTGCTCTTCGACGATGTTTCCAGACACCTCAAGTTCCTATGCCCTTGTTTCTAAAGAAGCTTTTTAAATAACGCTTATTTATTTATTTTGGGGGAGGGAGGAAGGGAGAGAGAGAGAGAGAGAGAGAGAGCGAGCAAGCATGAGCACAGAAGGGGCAGAGAGAGAAGGAGAGAGAGAATCATGGGGCTTGATCTCACAAAACGTGAAATCATGACCTGAGTTGATATCAAGAGTCAAATACTCAACCAACTGAGCCACCCAGGCTAAATATATTTTTAAATATAAAATGAAAAGGGTGTTCAAAGTATTGTCTGACAAGCCTACTGTCTTTCACTGGTTTAGAGTCTACATCACCAGAGTGGGAGTTTCTCTTAAGTTTGTGGCTATACTATGGCCACTCCATAGGTCTTACAGACCCTGCCACCAAGTTAGGCCTTCACTGCATCATCCTTTGGCAACTAGTTTCTGAACTGTCCTTTCCTTTTCCCCATGCCACCATCTATTATGATACTAGAATTATCTTTTCAAGATATAATTGTAGTGATATACAATAACCTATAAAATGGATGTCCAGCTCCTTAGCATGGCCTACAGGCCCTTCATGACCTGGCCTTTGCTTACATGTCTTGTCTCGTCAATATTTTTTCCTTCCTTCCTTCCTTCCTTCCTTCCTTCCTTCCTTCCTTCCTTCCTTCCTTCCTTCCTTCATTATTCCTTTTGTGACATGTGCTCTAGCCCTATCACTGAGAAGATAATTAAATCTCTTTGCTGCTGCACTTTTATGCCTTAATGAAAAATCAGTAATGTCTTTCTTCCCATTAAGAATGTCTGCTCTGTTCTTCCTTCAGACCTGAGGTTGTGCCATTCTTGGGACTATTTTTCCTCAGATCCATTCCCCACCCTTCCCCTGCTTGGCTCTGTGATGCTAACCCCTACAGGTTCCCTGTCTCGGTTCCCGGGTTTCCAGGTCAGCTGACATTTGAGCTGCATTCTGACCCTGGGGGGTTCAGGCAGGACATAGGAGGTGGGAAGTGGGAAAAGCCTGAGTATAGCCTCCTCACCCTTCTACTTGGGAGAAGTCCCCAGAAATATCACATCTGAAACTCCATGTCCTGCTGGATAGGTCTGCATTGGTTCCAGCCTTTGCCAGGCGACTCCAGTGGCAGTGGTTACACCACCTCTTTTTTTTTGCTCTTCAGCTGAAGTTGCTAATGGCTTCCTGCTTTATCCATTCCAGGTTGCCTCACCATCACCTCTTTGACTGTTTAGATCTTCTATCATCTATTGAATCAATTCTGTGCATTATAGCCTCTCTGTTCCAAATGTTAAAGTCATTTATGTTTTCTGGTTGGTTCTTGATTAACATAATGTTAACTGACATCTCTATGAAGATTATCTTGATTTCCTGCTATTTTTTGAGCCCCGTGTTTTTTTTTTCAACTAAAATAGTTGCACTTTGTGAAACTTTCTGTTTTCCTTTTTTGTTTCACCTAAGTCTGTAAGAATAGACTAGATTGCTCACCTACAATAATAGATAATCCCAAATTTCAGAGGCTTATATCCACAACATTTTAATTTGTTCTCACACTGTTTGATCATCTTGAGTTGCTTAGAGTTCTCTTCATGTTGTGTGAATTCTGTGACCAGGAACTGGTGGAATAATCTTTATCTTGAGCATTTCTGATCATCATGTCATATGCAAAAAGAGAACTCAGTGAATCATAGGCTAGCTTTTAAAACTTTCCCATGAAAGTGATGTACATCATTTATAGTCCTGTTTCATTGGCCAAACCAAGTCACATGACTATGCTTGACTCATTTAGGAAACATAATGTCATTTACCACATTACTTGGCCACTTCAGAATAGCTGCCACCTGAGATACTTCATTCTACTTGAAATTTTCTGCTCTGTTGGATTATCTTTCCTTCCACCACTAGTGTTCTTCTTACTCTCTGCCCATTATTTTCAGTTTCTTTAAATAGCCATTATTATCCTGATTCCTCTGAATATTTATTCCTCTTCTCTTTTCACTTTGTGTATGGCTTTCATTGAGAGTCTCATGCATTCCCACAGCTGCCAATATAATTTCCATGTTAGGAGCTCTAAAATCTATAGCTATATTCCATATCTCTCTTTTGAGGAAAAGAGATGGTTACCTATTAGACACTTCCACCAGAAGTCCTTTTTTATGTTCACCTGAATTCACCTCCACCTGAACTCATTATCACTCAAAACATGCTACCATATTCTAATTTCCTGTCTCAGTATATAGTACAACTATTTTCCTGATTGCCTAAGTCAGAAAGTTGAGAATCATTGTCAGTATGCCTTTTTCTCAACCTTACTTTCTAATCTCTAAGAAAGTTCTGTTTATTATAAAACTTTTCTACATCTGTACATACATTTTTCATCATTGTTCCTGTTACTTATTTTCCCCAAACCTTGTCATTTCTCACCATACTACTGTGTTAGTCTCCCAAATGTCCTCTGTATTCCCAGAGCTGATCCCTTCCAATCCATTAGCCACACAGCAGAAAAGGTGGTTTCTTACCTCTCCCCACCCCGACCACTGCTTCAGACTTTTTGATAGTGTTTCATTGCTGATTGAAAAAAACATCAGATGCTATTCTAAACCAGCAGATATATTCATAACACATATTTCAACAGTCTTATTTTCATACTTATTTCTAAGTGTCCTTTCTAGATTCTGAAGTCAAATGGAGGGGAACTCAAACTTATTTATGTTGATAATCCTTAGCACATAGCACAGAGCCTGAATATAGTCTGTGTTGGGCTTGGTTTATTGAATGGGTAGATTTTCTGTTAGGTTTTATCTGGTTGGGGTGACCCTTTTGTTCTCTTGCATCATTCATATTATTAAGCTATTCATTGCTCTCATTCCAAGCTTGGTGCATTTGGCATATTTGAGAAGGATGACTCTCTATGCTTTCATTCAATCTGCTAAATAGAGAAAACTGAGTAATAGATTTAATATGGCAATCTTTGGGGAGTGGAGGTTTTTCTGGGAGTCTATCAAAAAGAGGATTGAATTAATAAGGAATCCAAGGACAGACCATGAGAAACTAGGCAGAAACTGATGATAAACATTATGGCAGAAATTGTTGATAAACTTACTATGAATGTAACAACACCAAATGCTGATGAGGTTGTAGAAAAATTGGATCACTCATAATTGCTGGTGTGAATGCAAAATAGTGTAACTTACTCTGGGAAAATCATTTGACAGTTTCTTGAAAAACTAAACATACATCCACCATATGACTCACTAATTGTACTGCTGGGCATTTATCTGGAGAAATGAAACATGTTTATGCAAGAACTTATTACAAACATTCATAGAAGTTTTATTTGTAGTAACCAAAACCTGCAAATAACCCCATTGCCCTTAAGTGGATGAATGGTTAAACCAACTGTTATACATCTATAGGATGGAGTACTATAAAAAAGAATAAACAATTGATCTACACAAGCTGGAAGAATCTTTAGAGAATTATGCTAAGTGAATAAAAGCCAACCCAAAAACTGAAATACTGTATAATTCCATTTACATAGCATTCTCAAAATGACAGAATTCTACAAATTGATAAGAGATTTCTAGGGGTTAGGAGTGGGTAGGAGTAAGAGGGAAGTGCATGTGATATATAAGGGCTATGAGAGATCCTTGTGGTAATGGAAATGTTTTGTTTCTTGTATGTACCAATGTCAAAATAAAAAAGTATAATTAAAAACATTGGGAAGACAAACAATGTGGAAATAGATATTATATAAAATTTAATATAAATTACATATAACTATAATCATATAATTATGTAAATAATTATATGTATGTAAATAATTATATGTATGTATACCTGTAACTTTCATTCCTTTAGTCCATAAATCTCCCAAATTAGAGGAAACCACTAACAACTTTATGTGATTTTTCAAGACGTTTTCTGCACTTTTAAAAATAAGTATATATGGACACCCAGGATTCCAAGATGGTGTCTGTCATACCAGTGAAGGAGAAGTTGATGGATGTCATACTAGGAGAGCTGCCAAGCTGAATACTGTTGGGGGATTTCATTCCTAAAGCATGGCTGGAATGTTTCAAAGGAAGGAATCCCTGGGATTTCTATGGTGCTGACAGCGTATGTGCTTTTCAACTACTTTCTTTCATACAAGGAACTCAAACCCAAGTGGCTACACAAGTACCACTGACTGAAGAGGGCCCAGTGTTTAGGATGCATTCTGTATTCCTGACCAGGACCTTTGCCTCACACCCCTGAATCCTTTTTTTTTTTTTTAATTAAAAAAAAATTTTTAACGTTTATTTATTTTTGAGATACAGAGAGAGAGACAGAGCACAAGCAGAGGAGGGGCAGCGAGAGAGGGAGACACAGAATCTGAAGCAGACTCCAGGATCTGAGCTGTCAGCACAGAGCCCAATGTGGGACTTGAACCCAGGAACCATGCATGAGATCTTGACCTGAGCCGAAATCAGACACTCAACTGAGTGAGCCATTCAGGTGCACAACCCCCTGAATCCTTTAATTGAGAATGAACACCCACTAGGGATACCTGGGTGGCTCAGTCGGTTAAGCATCTGACTTCAGCTCAGGTCATGATATCCAAATTGGTGAGTTTGAGCCCTGCAGGGGGCTCTGTGCTGATAGCTCAGAGCCTGGAACCTGCTTCCAATTCTGTATCTCCCTCTCTTTCTGCCCCTCCCCCACTCAGGCTGTTTCTCTCTCTCTCTCTCTCTCTCTCTCTCTCTCTCTCTCTCTATCAAAAATAAACATTAAAAAATTTAAAAGAAAAAAAACCTCAATAAAAGATGATTAGTGCATGGAAAATAAATTAAAAATAAAGAAATAAAAAGCACATATAAATGAATCATACTTAAATTTTGATTTATGCAAATATTTAAATTATTTTTAGTAATATTTATTTCTTATTATAATGAGTAGTATGGTAAACGTCCATTTATTTGCATTCATGTCTGTATCGCTTCACAAAAGTCTTGAAACTGGAAGTGCAGTGCCAAGAGTTATACGATGTTTAAAATTTTGAAAGCTAGTAACAAATTCCCATTGGAAACAGTAGTGGGGATCTGAAGTGATTGAGTCTAGAGAAGTTCCATTCCCAAAGATGAGATTAGGGGCCCAAGACAATGGCTAGGGTATACTCATTCTACTTGAGAAAGCAATGCATTCCGTTTTACCATGTTTTGGAGGGTCAGGAGGTGCAAAATCATTTTTTTCTGGCCTTCATAGTTAAGTTAGCTCATACAAACATATAAGTCAGTAAAATTTATTTGCTGCATTTTCTAAAAATTTTATGTATGTATGTGTGTATGTATGTATGTATGTATGTATTTATAATTTTAGAAAGGACCCAGTTGAAAAGCTCTCAGGTTTTAAGCAAGTTAAAAACAGCAGGGGGCGCTCATAGGTTGTCAGCAACACCAAGGAAGATTTTTTTTTTTTTTTTTTTGTACGTATATGCTCAAGATATATAATAAGAAATTTCAGCAGCTTCGATTGTATTAAAATTTTCACCAGGAGAAACAAATAGACAAAAATTACCTGATGCTCCTTCATTCTGTGCTCTTCTGGCTTCATTTTGAGCATTTTTTTTTTTTAATGCTTTTTTTTTTCCCTTTGCTCTGCTACTAGCTCAGTGTGTATCTTATCAAATAAGAATTTGTTTCCTGATCAGATGATGATAATGCCTAATGTGACTAATATGAATAATAATCATAGGCATAGTTACTGGCCATTGTGTTCTATGTATATATATTTCTTTAATTCAACAAATGATAATTAAATATTGATTGCAGTATCTTTGATAGAAGTTGAGCATTCTGTGATAAACAAAATGAACATGACCCACACCCCCAGAGATTTTTGCAGTGTAAAGAAAGACACAGAAACTTTGCAAGTAAAAAATGGTAAATAAATAATTATAAATTATGATAAGAACAATAAAGGAAAAAATAGAATTTTTAAAGAATAATAGAATTTTAAACAAAGGGTAGGAGACATTATTACTCTCAAGTTAGATTTCTAGTATCAGTCTAACTTGAAGTTCTAACACTACATTCTTCATCCACATTGGTAAGAAGAAGGTACTGATGTTATGAAAATCCAGAGATCTCCCTTATTTCCTTCCCACTTTACCTGGACTTAGAGGTATATCAGTAGATTTGGCTCATGCAAGTTAGTTTAGCACCCACATAAGCCAATGAAGAATATGAGACTGCCAAGTATTGTCCTCAGTGTATGAGACAGGGTTCTCAAATAAGTACTTCAAAGTCTATCTTATAATTCTAGAAAATTCAAACTAATCTGTAGTGTCAAAAAGCAAATCATTAGCTGACTGTGGATAGAATAGGGGATGATGAGAGGGAAGAATGAATTATTATAAGTGACAAGAGAAAACTTTTGGGGCTAACAGGTGTGTTCATTACCTTGATTGTAGGAATGGTTTTGTGGGTATATACATATGCCAAAACTTCAAGTTGTATATTTTCAATATGTGGAGTAATTATATATCAATTGTATCCCAATAAAGCTGTGAGGAGTTATTTATATACTGTGAGCTATAGACCTAAACTAATTTTTGTCAATAGTGTCAGTTTGGGTCAGTAAGAGAATTACTACATTTTGATGGTGTTATGACAGTATCTATTACAATATTTAAAAATTTGAAAAATGTCCTTTGATCTAGCCATTCAGTTTTTGTAAATCTTTTGTGAAGAAATAAATACATTAGTGCACAAGGTTATATGTATAAGGATGTTTATTGCAGCAGCCTCTAAAAAACACCCCCCCAAAATAGAAGCAATATGAATTATAAATGCCCCAACAATGGGGAAATTGTGATATCTTAAATTATGAGCTCTCAAGCAGAATTTTTTTAAAGATTTTTTTTTTTTTTTTAATTTTTTTTTCAACATTTTTTATTTATTTTTGGGACAGAGAGAGACAGAGCATGAATGGAGGAGGGGCAGAGAGAGAGGGAGACACAGAATCGGAAACAGGCTCCAGGCTCCGAGCCATCAGCCCAGAGCCTGACGCGGGGCTCGAACTCAGGGACCACGAGATCGTGACCTGGCTGAAGTCGGACGCTTAACCGACTGCGCCACCCAGGCGCCCCAAAGATTTTATTTTTAAGTAGTCTCTACACCCAACATAGGGCTTCAACTCACAACCCTGAGATCAAGAGTCATACGCTTCACCAACCGAGCCAGCCAAGCACACCTCAATAGATTCTTAAAGATTTGTATTATTTACCTAAAGTAAATACCATGAGATATCATTAATAAGAAAGGCAAACTACTGAGTAAAGTGCACACCCTGATTTCCCTACACATTTATATCTATATTTGGATAAGTTTGAATGGACAGGAAGATGGAGTCAATATTAGTTGTTGGGAGGGCTGGTTTAGGGATAATGGTGTTAGAGTGGGAGATGGTTAGCTTTTAAAAATATATACATTTTTCTACTGTCCCCCTCATTTTTCCCATTGGTGTGAGCATATGCTACTTTATAATTTTTGAAGTGGAATTTTGAAGAAAACATTTTGTCAATCCATATTAGTTTCCTTCTCTCTTAAACACTGCAGCATTAATAATCTGAGTGGTTTAAATGGGTTCTATAAACTTCCAGGTTCTCAAATGCATTATTTTATTTTATTATTATGTTTTTAAATTTTATGTTATGTTTGAGAGAGAGAGAGAGAGAGAGAGAGAGAGAGAGAGAATATCAAGCAGGAGATTCTCATATGGAGCCCGATGTAGGTCTCGGTCCCACGATCCTCGGATCATGACCTGAGTGGAAATCAAGAGTTGATCGCTCAACCAACTGAGCCACCCAGACATTCCTTGAGTGCATTATTTTAAAATGGGAGTAATAATGTCTGATTTTTGTACTTGATGTGAGGATTAAGTGAGGTAACACAGATGAAGGACCAAGCATGGGAAATGTCCCAATGATATCTGTCTCTTTGCCATGTTAGGTAGCTTTTGAGGGGCCATCCTTGAATGACAGGCATTATTACAGTCTGAGCTTTGATTTAAAGTGTCCACTCTGCCCTTCCTGCTCTTTCTCCATGTGTCCAAATCCTTCCTCATCTATCAAGATATAGCTCAAATATCGCTACCTCTGAAAAGTCTTGCCACATCTCTCAAGGGAGCAATAATGGCTCTTTGTCCTGGTTCTCATGCTGCCATGTCTGTGCCTCCTTTATATCATGCCATGCTGAATGTGGTTTGTTAATTATGTGCTTGTATCTTCTATATCAAGATTGTGAGCTACTTGAAATCCAAAACCATGAGACACTCATTTTTGCATCCTTATTTTCTTGTTCTTTGGTAGATGTTCTCTTTTCTCAGTTTTGTTTTTTTGTTTTTTTTTTACTTAATACAGAACTCAGCAAATATTTATTGATCAGCTTCTATCTGCCAGACACTGTTCTAACTGCTCACTATTGTGTCAGGAACATTGAGCGAAAGAGGCAAAATTCCTGCCTTACAGAGCTTACACTCTCTTGGGGCTAGAGAGAAAAAATAACAAAACATAGAAAAGTGTTTTAACACTGTTAAAAGAGAGTGACGTGGAGAAGAAAAATGTAGCAGCCAAAGCTGATAAGAAATGGTGGGTCAAAGGGTGACTTTTAAAGTTGATTTTAAGTCAAGTGCTCAAAAAGGTCTCACTGGGAAGGTGATCTCTGAGAAAAAAAACTTCAAGAAGTGCATGGGCATGCAATGTGGCTGTCTTGGGAAGGGTACTTTAGGCAGAAGGAAGAGTGATTGCAAGGTTGTGCGGAAAGTATATGCCTGTAGTGTTTAAGGAAGGGAAGGATTCCAAGTGGGTGGAGTGGTGGGATGAGTAGTAGGAGAAGAGGTGAGAAGCAGGTGGCTCCGGTGAGAACTGATGCACCATTGTCAGGAAATTTAAAAATACCGCTTTTGCTCAGAATGAGATGGAAAGTCGGAAAGTAGAAGGAATTTATAGGATTCAAGTTATATTTTAATAGAAGTACTTTTTCTGCTTAGCGCTTCTGTACAGTGCAAGGTGCAAATTCCCTCAAGCAGTGATGTCATGGTAGGAACCCTGGAATTGAGGATGGAGTTAGTGATACTGTGGATTGTGCCATCAGGGTGTCACAGGGAGCACTGTGTTGCAGGTTAGCCAAACCTGGCTGGAGTTTCCACTCATCCTTTACCAGCAATCCTATCTGAGGTCTAATGTCGACTAACCTCCCCCAGCCTCAGTTTCCTCACCTGTCATGTGAAGGAAATAATGCCTGACCATCTTACTTCAATTGTATTGTGCATATGAGTTCCCAGTGAGAAAAATATATGAAGAGAACATAAAGGAAAATATTATACAGATGCAAGAGATTCTTGATCCTCAAAAACAGGGTGCTTGCTGGCTACAGAGAGGGGTCTTATTGGAGGGTAGGAAGAGAAGGTAACAAGGTAGAAGGAGCAAGCATACATTGTAAAGCAAATAGAGAAATTTTGAAAATCTCTGTGTTTTGCTGGAGATCTGGGACAAGTATTTCTCAGCAGTGCATCCAATCTGAGACTGACTTGGCATCTGTTTCATTTTTGTTTTGTTCTTTACCAGTATGGAAGAGTGATTTCAAATTGTATACCAAATGAGTGAATATAAAGACAAAGAAACTCTGATAGGACATGCCTCTCAAAAAAAAAAAAAAAAAAAAAGGCAGTAAACTGATTATTGTAGCTATAAGAAATATATTTCCGAGGCACAAAGTAAGTACCCAGAATCTGAAAAGGGATTTCTGGGTCACATTTGTTGTGGAAAAGCAGTCTGCATGTCAGATGATGACTATAATAGAAATCTTGGGTAATTTAGCTTAAGAGGATGTGATACTTGAAGTTAACAGTCTCCAAATGATCAATAAAATAAAAAGGCAAATTGTGAAATGGGAGAAAACATTTGCAAATTCTGTATCTGATAAGGGGTTGATATCCAAAATACATAAGGAACTCCTACAGCTCAATAGCAAAAATGAAACAAGTAATTTGATTCAAAAGTGGGCAAAGAACCTGAATAGACATTTTTCTAAAGAAGATACATAAATGTCCAACAGGTATATGAAAAGGTACTCAACATCACTATTTATCAAGGAAATGCAAATCAAAATCACAATATTCCCTCACACCTGTTAGAATGGCTATTATCAAAAGATAAGAGATAACAAGGACTGACAAGGATGTGGAGAAAAGGGAACCCTTGTTCACTGCTGGTGGGAATGTAAACTGGTAAAGCCACTGTGGAAAACAGTATGGAGGTTCCTTAAAAAATTACAGATAGAACTACCATCTGGCAATCTTACTTTTGAGTATATATCCAAAGGAAATGAAATCATTATCTTGAAGAAATATAGGTACTCCCATGTTTACTGCAGCCATTATTTACAATAGCCTGGATATGGAAACAATTTAAGTGTCTTGATGGATTAGTGGATAAAGAAATGTAACACACAGACATACACACACAGTGGAATATTATTCAGCCTAAAAGAAAGAAAATCCTGCCACTTGCAACTATATGGATGAATCTTGAGAGCATTATGCTAACTGAAATAAGTCAGGCAGAGAAAGACAAATAGTGTATGATCTCATTTACATGTGGAATCTTAAAAAAATGGAACTCATAGCAATAGAGAGTAGATTGGTGGTTGCCAAGAGTAGGGAGGTGGTGGGAGAAATAGGTGAAGGTTGTCGAAGGGTACACACTTCGAGTTATAAGAACAATAAATTCTGGGGATATGATGTACAGCATAGTGACTGTAGTTAATACTGTATCATGTACTTACATGTTGCTAAGAGAGTAGATCTTAAACATTTTCACTCCAAAAAAAAAATGATAACTATGTAAGTGATATATGTGTTAACTAAGCTTATGCTTATAATAATTTAGCAATATATATGTATATCAAATCATCACGTTTGTACCTTACACTTACACTATGTTATATGTCAGTTATATATCAGTAAAGCTGGAAAAAAAGAAGAAATTGGCACAGTCTCTGGAAAATGCAGAAGGTGGCTTGTCTGAATTTATTGCCGAGAGTGTATTTTCAGTATTTTGAACGTGTATTTTCAGTATTTTGTAGGTGTTCACTCTTTGTTTAGTTACCTATATTATTAAAGGCTCTTTGTGTTGCATGCAAACATATTCTGGCTATTAAAATAGGAAACAAGACAAACAAAAGATTTATTGAAACACTGGAGTCACTTTCAGAGCCGGAGTGCTTTGGAAGGGCCAGTCTCAGGACAGCTTGTGAGAACTCATTAGCAGTAGTACAGAGATCCTATATTCTAGATCTGTAATTATCATCAGCTCCATGATTTCAGTCTGGTCTTAACTGTCCACATCAATAATTCTGGGAGAATCTTTCTGGCTCCACTGGGTCAAGTTTTACAGGCATTCGATTCTCTATGACCTAGTGGGCAAGAGTGACAGCAATGGCTACTGGGGAGCTGCCTCTGTGTGATGAGGTGGTGAACAAATATAAGAGCTGCACTAGACTATTCGAGGACTCTTCCATCCCTGACACTCTATGCTATTCTTTGAGAATTATAAAGACTATCTGGAACAGTAATAATCTAGTTAATTAAAAAAAAATGTTGGTTTTTAGTTTACCTAGCCCAGGAGAATAGGCTCAGATGTATTTGAAAGACTTTGCAAAAGGATAGATGAAGCTTTTAACTCTGGAACTTCATATGTTTTTAGGAGTTAGAGTTTGTTCTTTGGAGTCCGTTTCAAATTCCTTTTTTGTCATTTACTGATTGTGTGACTTTAGACTTGTTACTTTATCTGGGCTTTGACTTTCTTATTTTGAACCATTCTTTGATTATTCTGGCCAATAATCACTTTTATATATTTTATATTTTTTGCATCATTAAAAACTTTAAGGATGCTCAGGAAAGTTACTACCACCAACAACAAAAATCTCATTTAAATAGGGTATGTGACCCCTAAGAGGACACATGTCCTCTGACTTCTAGAGCCAAGAAGGCAAAATCAGGATGTTCAGAGTAAGCTGTGTTTGGTTGAGCCAGGTCCTGAATCCTGAGAACTTGCTTGGAGCTGCTTTGGGGCCTCGTACTCGTGAAGCAGAACTGGAAAAGCAGGATTGGCTGCCCTTGGGTTATTCTGGAGCCATGTTGGGTGTGTCCTTAGAAATACAAGCCAGATAGAGGGAAACAATTACCAGCTATAGAGGGTTTAAGATTTAAGAAAAACACAGAGTTTCTAATCTTTAACATTTGCATGCCTCCACACTTTAAAATGGGAGATGATTTATAATGAAATCAACTATAATACATATTTGAGGAAATAAGCAACAACAACAAAAATGAAAATACAAGATATATGTGGTAAGGATGAGCAACAAGGATGAAGGGAGAATGCTCACAGGTTAAACTCAGAGATGAAATGAGTCATCAGTTTCACTTTGAGTTTCTGGATAGACATGAAAAGAAAATGAAAGAAATAGACCATGTGACAAAAATCTTAGAAAAGAAGCAGTTTTTAGGGAGGACAATTTTTTTTTCCTCTAAATTCTGCAGGAAGCTTTTCCCATAAGACGTCATGGAGTGGATATTAAGTAAAGTCATGCCCAAATGCAGTTTTGCTCATCAGCTGCATGAGCATTAAATGTATTTAGTGCCCCCCTCCCCCTGTCCCCACACACGCCCAGTGTATTTATTCCCAGGTCCCTCCCTTGGAAGTTCTGACTCAGCAAGTCTAAACATGTGATCCACCGGGTTCATAGTATATTTTTTCTTAATTGAAAACATTAGAATTTAATTAGAAATTAAGATTCAGAAAGTACTTTCCTAATTTTTACTTCTTTTGATAATAGCCTAGTGAGGTTCATCAGATTTTTTTTTTTAATAAGAAAGGTAATTTATACCTTAAGGTGTCTAGTGACTTAAGACACTAGGGAACTTGAATCCCTATGATTAATTTCAAGTGATGCTGGACAACAGGAAATATGATTTTAAGTCTATTAAGATAAAGAAGTTTTACCAATGTGATTGAGCAGAGGTTGGGAGGGTCTCAGATTAGTTAAGTGTCCAGTCTATTGGATGATTTGCTTTTGAGACCTTGCCCCCCTCTGTTCATCATCTGAGAATGTGTGCAGAAGTTCACCTTCTTGGTAAAGCTCTTTTAATGCCCACTCCTTTTTCCAGGTGTTTCTCCTTATCTCCTTCCTCCAAGGCATGTCCAAGGCACTTTTATACATAACTGTATCGTTTCCCTCCACAGTCCTGGGGTACACTGTGCCAACTGATAGCCCAGACTATCGACTTCTCAATGGCTGGACACCATTATTTATCTTGATAGTACTGGCAGAATAGTAGGTACCGATTAAATAAGCACTAAAAGAATAAAATATGTAAGAAAGAGGCATATGTTGTAGAAGGAAGATGGGATATTTATGTATCTATTTATCTATCTTAATTTAGGGAATATGTAGAACTTTGGCCACATTTTCTATACTGGGGCATTGCTGTGAGTCACTTAATTCTAAAGTGATGACTTGATTTTGATTAGATGTGGCAATTATCATACATGTGCAACTTTTAAAGCTACTTATTAAATGCACAGTCACTATTGTTTAAAGAGACACTCCTGACCAAACCATTCAAAATGTAATCTTTGCCTTAGAGGCTTCCTTCTTTCTAGCCCAACTTTTTAATATCCCTAAATTGAGCCATTCCTCCCAGCCCATTAGAGCATCTATAATTGCTTCATGAATCTACTCAAAGTTTTTTTATACACAGTTAAAAAAAAATCTGGCATTCAGATCTGGAACAATTAAGTTCCCAAGATTTTTAACATTTTCGTAAGGAGTAAAGTGAAACTCAAGGAGGCCAATAGACAACCAGTAAGTAGCCAAGTTAGAATTTGAAGTTACTTTTTCTCTGTGTCTTCTGCTCTTTCTAACCCTTCATATTGCCTTGTCTGTTGGACTGGCTTATACACTGAACTGCTAGGGTAGCACTCTAAAGATTAAGGTTGTGGGTACCAATGGGTAGAGGTGTATCCCAGCACCCTGAATGAATCAGCTGAGGGTCAGGACACCTGCAACAGGAGGTAGGCTATTCCCTGAGATGATGGAAACAGAAACATGCAAACATAAGTGAATGTTTTTAGAAACTTAGCTGGCTTTGGCATGAGAATCAGATGTGTCTGGGTTGGGCTTGTTTTGATTCTAATGCCCAGGACTGACTTCTGTCCTTAGAAGCTCATGCAAAAGAGTGGGCTAAGTCCCTGAGTAATCTGATAGTAGGTTGCTGAGCTTACATTACTAAGACCTAGGTTAGGAAATGAAGACAGTAGGGAAAAGGAGGATTCCTAGACAAGATATGAAATAGAAGTTGAGAAAGGCCATGCTTCCTGGAGATGCGTGTAAGGTAACTCAGTTAACCAAAGGTGTAGTGTTTTATTTCTATGGGAAACTTGAAGGCCTGTGTAAGATTACATAGTGTTTTCAAGTGCCTCCTCCTACAATGGTCTCTGCTCTCCGCTAGCACAACTGCTTAGTAACAGAAGGCACACCCCAGAATGAGGCTGCCTACATTTACATCTTTCCCTCTTCCCTTACTAACATGACCATGTTAGTGATTTGGTCACATTCTTTACTTACAAAATTAAAGAAGAGGAAGAATACCATGTCATAGTGGTGTTTGAATTAAATTAGGTACTACATACATAACACTCTGCTTAATGCTTAATACAGAGTAAGTACTCAGTTCATGCTAGCTGCTGATATAATAGTTACCTTCCCAGCTATATCATTTCTGTTTTGATATTTCTGTCTTTTCAGGAAAGAATAGAATAAGGAGAAAGCAGGTGTTTCTGAGCGCTCAGACTATACTGTTTGTAGTTCCCCCTTATTTGTGGTTTTGCTTTCCGTAGTTCCAGTTACCCACAGTCAACAGAGGTCTGGAAGCAGATCCTCTTTCTGATATAATGTCAGATCATCAACAGAAACCTAACACTGTATCACAGTGCCTGTGTCATTCACCTCACGTCATCTCATCATGTAGCCATTTCATCATCTCACATCATCAAAAGATGAGGAAGAGGGAGTACAGTACAATAAGATTTTCTGAGAGAGAGAAACCACATTTACATAACTTTTCTTGCGGCATATTATAATTCTTCTGTTTTATTATTAGTTACTGTTGTTAATCTCTTACTGTGCCTAATATGTAAATTAAACTTTATTATAGGTAAGTATGTAGAGGAGAAAACATATATATATGGGATTCGTACTATCTACGGTGTCGGGTGTCCCCTGGCATCTTGGAATGTATCCCTCACAGATAAGGGGGGACTACTCTAAATACAACTATATGGGACTAGAGAGCTTGTTAGTCTTTTCTCCTGGAATGAGGTTCAGCAGAGCTCACTCTTCTCATGAGTAACTAATTGCACGATTACATGGGCCCTTCTATTTTAGTGCACACACTCCCCTCACGTCATAGGTGCTATGTGCGCAAGGCAAGTTACTGATAGCATTGTAGCAGGACCAGGTCTCCTAACTCCCAGTGCTTTCTTGTTTCTGCCCATACTTGGGCCTCCTCTCTTAAGATAATCTTATTAGGTCAGTGACTTTACGGTGATAAAAAATACTTCTATTTAAAATTAATTTTAAGAAACTACTGCAGGGGCGCCTATCCACCTAATGGACAGTACAGGTCTAGAAGTCCAACACATGTAGCTCTAGTCCTTTGGGAGCTCTTGGGACTCAATGAGAAACCTCAGTATCCTGATAATAATGTACATGTTTGTGATTAAGATTGTCTAAATGGAGGGGACAGTCCAACCAATAATGATGTTGGTTAAGCGTCCAACTCTTGATTTCGGCTCAGGTCATGATCTCACGATTCATGGGATGGAGCCCCACATCGGGCTCTGTGCTGTCAGCTTAAGATTCCCTCTCTCCCTCTCTCTCTGCCTCTTCCCTGCATATGCTCTTGCTCTCTGTGATCTCTCTCTCAAAATAAATAAATAAACATTTTTAAAAAATTGAAAAAAGAAACTAAAGCGAAAACAAACCAAAAAAACCCCACTTTTTCTGCTTATAAGTAGGCATGGGGGTGCCCAAATCAATTGAATAAAATAAGACAGATCCTTTTTCTTTGTTAAATATTCTATTATTTTAGTTGTAAATTGTAAGTTAAGAATCACCTGGGGAAGTCACTTTGCTGAATGTTCTCCTTGTTTATCATCAAATTCCATAAATCCTCTTGAAAAATAAAAGAGAGAAAAAAGTGGATTATGATTGAGATTAAACAAGAATATTAGAATGATCACTAGAATGTCTTATAATGTTTGAGTCACTATTTTTTTCTGCAGATTTTCCTATGTCATAAATAAAATAAGATTTAAGACTTCCATAACATTTGTAGTTTGCAAGCTATTTATGCACGATTATCTCTTTCAGTTTGCCAACAAATCTATTCATGGGTGTCTTCACATATAAATTGTATAAGACATATTTTGGTGTATTTGTTTAGTAATATATCCCCAGTAACTAGAACAGTGCCTGGCATATAGTATAAATGAATAAATGTTGGAATTAAATATTAAATAAATGGATAAATTAATTCTTATCTCATATGGCATATGAAAAAACTTCTAAAGCTCAAAGAGATTAAACAACCTGTCCCAGACACATGGCTGATAAATGGCAAAGCGAAGTCTAAAACTGGGATCTTCAGGATCTGAGGTTAGTATTAGGACCACTGTACTGAAAAGATAAAGATGATTAAAATGTGGCCTGTGAGGAGTTTACAGTCTAGTGGAAAAAATAGACACAATCAGATACAAGTAATTTAAAACAACTAGAGGGAAAGAAAATCGATGTGAAAGTTCCTACAAAGCATACTGAAATCCAAAGTATAAATACCTGCATGTTGTAATCGTAGGGGTCTGTGATGTCTTCACAGAGCTTGTCTTTGAATTGGACTTTAGAAAATGATTAGACTTTCTAGGTAAACAGAATGGAGTTGGAGTTGGGGACCAGACCTTGTTGGCAGACGGAAGAGCCATGTGCAAACATGTTAGGGGTTTATACATACATGACCGGTTCTGAAACAAATCATTTGTCATTAGGGGGATCGGGTGTTTGACTTCAGGAGTGAGATATGCAATTGATTGGCTTCAGGGAAGAACATTTAACACCAGTTGAATGCATTTGTTCTGATTTTGTAGGCTGTGGAAATTCAAGAAAAAAGGTTTCAAGAATGACGGTGATGGAACTTAACTTGTGTTTTTACTGTATAACTCTGGTAATAGGTAGAGGATGGTTTGGAGTGAGGACAGACAGAAACGGTGGAACTCACCATAAATCTAATAAAAAGAACTCAGTAAAGAGGTGATGACGGACTCTACCAGGCCAACTAGTCAGTGGAGTTGAAGAAAAGGAATGATACAGGAGAAAAATTTAGAAGTAGAATATTCAGCAATGTGATGAAGGTGGTGACAAGCAAGAAAGATCCACAAGGACCCTGAGGTTTCTGGATTCCAGGTGGGTGGGTATGTGACATGTGAGGAGATAAGGAACATGTGAGGAGGAGCAAGTTTGTGGGGCAATGGGTTTGGGGAGCAGTTGTAGCAAGCAATTAATCATTTCAGTCTGTAGCTCAGAAAAAAGAAGGCAATAGACATCTGATTTTGGAAGTCATTGGATTCCAATACTACCCATGTGAAAACCCATGCAGGTTACATTTGGAGCTTTGAAGAGAAATATTTAAGGGGAAGATAAAGAAAAGCCCTATAAAAAGAATGAGAAAGAGTGGCTAGAGGTAGGGAGAGAAACAGGAAAATGCCATGTCATGGAAACCCAGCAGGTGAGGGGAAATTCACAACAATTGGAGCCTTGGGGGGGGGGGGGTTCAGAGGAATTAAGAATATGTATATTTTTCAGAACAATGGTGACCAGAATCCAGTTCACATGGCTCTGAAGTAATCCAGAGTAGAGAAGGTGAGCTATTCTATTCACTGTCCTGAAAGCACATATCTAGTATTTTTACGTGCCTGACACACTACTTAGGCATCAAGATATGGAGTAAATAAAGACAATTCTCATCTTTGTCAAGTACCCCATTCCTGTCATTCTGTCTTTCTGCTCAAATCTCACTGATTCTTTTAAGACCCAAATTGCATCTCATCTTTGCTATAAACATACCCCTAAGCGTCCTGATATCAACCATAGCTCCTTTCTGTAGAAATTACCTGTGATGTTTTGCTGACATTTATCTTATTTAGCATATTAGTCATTACTGCTTTTGCTGGGTCATCATACCATAAGGACTGCAAATCTTTGAGAAGGGATTTACATTTGAGTTTTTTCCTTCAAATTTCTGCCCCTACTTTGTGTATACTAAGTGCTTAGAAATACTTCTTGATGATCTCCTCCCACTCCCCATCCCCGTCCTATCTATGGTCTTCCCTTGGACAAAGGACAGCTAGATTTTTACCCTGAACAAGTACTGCTATGTCTTTCAACAAAGATCCCCCAGGATTTCTCAGTCAAATTGTGGTAATAGGTTTTATATCTGATCTTGAAGATACCTTTCCTTAATTAATCAATTCAACAATTATTCACTAAGTGCCTCACTTAACCTATAAGGTACTGTGTTAGAGCCAGAAGCTAGTTAGATCTGGTCCCTATTTTCATATAGCCACATGATTGAAAATAAAGGTGGTGATATATGTTATAATTGCACTATAATTGCACAAGATAAAGTAATAGAAAACTAGGGAATGAAAGAAGATAGTGTTAATAAGAGTGATTATAGAATTGTTTTCTGAGGAGGTGACTTCTTAAGTTTATAAATTTTGAGAGAGAGAGAAAGAGAGAGAACGCCAGCAGGGCAGGGGCAGAGATAGAGGGACAGAATCCCAAGCAGTCTCCATGCTGCCAGCACGGAGCCCGAGATCACGACCTGAGCCAAAATCAAGAGTCGGACACTCAACCAACAGAGCCACCCAGGCGCCCCTCTGAGGAGGTGACTTTTAGATGAGCTGTAGGACAAGCACTAGCTACAAGAGAAGGGAAGAGCCTTTTAGGCAGAAACGAAAGCAAGGTCAGACAGCCTGAGATGGTTTTAAGTTCCAGAAACAGGAAAAACATCATTTACGTAGAAAACAACAAGGAACAGAGAAGATGGTCGAAGTGGAGTTGCTGTTCCTGAACCCCGAGCTGACAGCAAGCAGTTCTCCAGTATTTCCAACAGTGAGCTTCCAGGGTTAACAGAGAAAAATAAAAGCACTATTATTTCATGTCTGGGGAATTCCCCAGGGAAGGAATAAAAAGAAATATTGTTTCAACTCCTTGCTTGCTGTTGTTTTGATTTATAACAATAGGAATTCAGCTGGAGTGTAATATGTACTTTGTACATAGTGGGCGTTGCTCCTGCTTGCTTGTCAGTTTCTTCTTGTTTACATTAACAGTCATTGTAACTCAGCAGTTGCAAAAGCAACCACAATAGAAAAATAACAATGCAAAAATAAATGTCTGTGAGTTTCAATAATTTGTGCATAAGGATGGTATGCAGAATCCTGCCCATCCACATGATAATATATTGGTCTAAGCAGATCACAGATTACAACATGGACCCTGATGATTTCTAAAGAGAAGTGATTCTTAATCTGTTATTGGTCATAGACCCCTTTGAGAATCTAATAAAAGTCAGAAGCATTTTCCTTAGAAAAATGCAAAGATGCACACTTACACAAAATGTGAATAAAAATTTAAAGGGTATGCAGACCATCAAGGCCCAGCCTTGTAGTCCAGAGCATTAAATCAAGGGCTTTCAAAATTGATGGGATATCAGAATTACCAGAAAGCTTGTTCTTTTTTTTTTTTTTTTCAACGTTTTTTATTTATTTTTGGGACAGAGAGAGACAGAGCATGAATGGGGGAGGGGCAGAGAGAGAGGGAGACACAGAATCGGAAACAGGCTCCAGGCTCCGAGCCATCAGCCCAGAGCCTGACGCGGGGCTCGAACTCACGGACCGCGAGATCGTGACCTGGCTGAAGTCGGACGCTTAACCGACTGCGCCACCCAGGCGCCCCCAGAAAGCTTGTTCTAAAGTGTACCCTTAGCTTTGTCCTAGGAAGACACAAGATGGGATGAAGGAAAACTCATTTTGTATAAATTCTCCAGGAGAGTATAGACCACACATTGTCAAACTCTGCTTAGGGATCTAGGAAGGAGAGAATTAGAGGCAGAGACTCTGTGAGGTGGAGATTGAAAGCACCTGGAAATTCAGAACAAACTGGATCCCAGAGAGCTGAAAGTGGGGAGATTACTGTGGGGCAAATAAGAACAGGGTGAAGTAGATGTGAAAATCAGAGCCTGTGTAGACTGGAGTAAGATGTGTTAGGAGTTGTGTGCAGGGGCTTGGAAGCAGGTGGAGAGAACATTGGGAAGATTCTGGGCTGTATGCGCTGCCGCCATGGCAATCCCTCATGATCAACACTCATATGAGAGGTTCTCTAGATTGTCTCTGAGGAGAGATCAGCTAGTCTCTCTAACCCTCGTGAGTTTCTCAAACTAGAAAATAAAGGCGGGACTCACCACATGTATCACTAATGAACACATCACTACCCACCACCTTCACCAAAGAATTACAGTGCCTGCCCTGGGTGGGTCCTTTATTCCTTTAACTTTACAGATGAGGAAACTGAGGCACTCAGCGAGGGAGGGCCTTGCTCAAGGTCACCCAGCCAAGTAGCACATATGTCAAGACCAGAACCTGGCTTTCTGTTCCCTGGTCCAGTGCACTTCCTCCTTCCTACTTGGTCTCGAGATTAAAAATATTTTACGGAAGCACTTGTTGGAAATGCGTACACTCCAAAAGAGTTCAGGGAAATTCATTCAGATGCAAATATATCTCAAGATAGGGCAATACTTTTCAACTCAAATAATACATTGTCATGCACCACAGTTTTGTTTCTCATTCATTTTAATGCAATGCGGTCATTACCAACAGCAAACTGAACAAAAGCAAGGTTTGTCACAGTGCTTACGTGCTCCTCGTCATGGAGCGGAGGATGAACTCCACTGCATTCTCAATGATCTCTGTGCCCAAGAGGTTTAGGAATTTTGGAAAATCTGGCTCTGTTTTTTTGTCTGAGTCATCTGGCTTGTCATCTGGTTTGTCATCTGAAAAACAAAACAGAATCTCAGAAGTGATTCTCTGCAACAAGAAAGGGAAGCCTCTTTTCTTTGAAGGGAACCCTTAGACTGCTTTTTACCCCCTTTCATTAATTATACAGCCTCGTACAGTTATATTTGTTGAACATTTAATGCCTGCCTGGCCAAAGTCATCACATGCATCATCTCAGTTGTTCCTAAAAACAACAGGTGTCGATACTTAGGTAGACATTGATTTCCTTTCTGGTTGAGAAAATTGAAGCTCATGGAAGTTAAGTAACTTGTCCACAGTTAAGCAGCCAGTTCCAGCATTGAAATACAGAATGCCCATTTTAATGTACTTTTCTCCACGCAATCCTGGCAAGCGGTAATGAGAATAATGATGGCATAATAACAGGTAGCATTTGTTGAGCATATACCTATGTCAGATAAGCTAATATGTTGTTATATCATTTTATTCTCACAGCAGCCCTGTGAGGTAGGCAAAACTCTTATCTCAAGTTAAAGTTCAAGAAGTGGAAGTTGAGAGAGGTTTACGAGCTGGTTCAAAGTCACACAGTTAGTAAGCAGCCAAAACAATTCAATCCCATGTTTGACTAGTACTAAAATCTGGATTTGTAAGCACTCTGTGCAGAACTGCATAATGCCCCCCCCACCTTCTTAACGATAGAAATATCTTTGTTTCTTTATATTGTCTAATTTTTCTACCACAGAGAAATTCTATCATTTGTACATCATTTTATAGTTCTGTAAATAATGACTTTGTAAATGCTGTGTGATTTTACCCTTGACCAGTCTTTCGAGGGATGTAGTTCTTAGTTCACTGGACTAAGAAACTGAAAGGATTAAGTGACTTGCAGGAGACCTCACAAATAGCAAGAGAAGATGGAACTATAAATTCAGGTTTCTTACCCTTAACTTTTAATCAAGTGCCTTTTGCAATGAGGACCAAGGGTCCAGGGAGTGAGGTTGGTGACATGCAAGTTCCCTTGGGGCGTTTTGGCTTTGCTTAGTGGTCTCACTGGTTCAGGAGATTCAAAGTAATGGAAGAGTGGCAGTTAGTAGCTTCAAGTGGACTCCCCTCTGGACGCTGGTGCCAGGATAAAGTGGGATTTTTGTCTTTTAGTTTTAGTGTAGCCTCACACATAGTGTTGCCAGATTCAGTAAATAAAAATACAGGATACACAATTAAATGTCAGATACACAACAATTTTTTTTTAATTTTGGTATAAGAATGACCATGCAATATTTAGGTCATATTTAAACTAAAATTGTGGGGCATCTGGGTGGCTCAGTGGGTAAAGTGTTCGACTTCAGGTCATGATCTCCATGGTTTGTGAGTTTGAGTCCCTCATTGGGCTCTGTGCTGACAGCTTGGAGCCTGAAGCCTGCTTCACATTCCGTGTCTCTTTCTCTCTCTCTGCCCCTCCCCTGCTCTCTCTCTCTCTCTCTTAAAAATAAATAAACATTAGAAGATTATTCATTGTTTATCTGAAATTCAGATTAGACTGGGTGTCCTGTATTTCACATGGTAACCCCACCACAAGTTTTGATTCAAAGAGTTCCAACATCTAGGCACTGTTCCCCAACTCTGAATGAAGGAGACATAACTAGCTTTTAGTGTGGAGGCTGTCAAAAATTATGTTAGAAGGCTTGCATCTGTATTGTATCCTAAAATAGAAACTCTTAGTCAAAACATGTGGCTTTCGATTTTGCAAACATTTGTTGTTTACTATGCCACAAGAAAAGATTTGATAGGAGCACCAGACTGGGACCTATAACCAAAATCAGTATACCAATTACTTATTCATTCAGCTGTTAATGTTTTCATTAAGTATTTTTTTCAGCTTACTATTAGGTACATAGCATATGCTAAGAGTTGAGATATGAATGAACATACTAGACATGATCCTTACATAAAATGCAGGGCCACCTCAGTGACCAGAATTGCTCTCTGTTCTCATCACTGGAAGAAGGAAAGATAATGCCAACTGAGCAGGTACTGGGATTGTGTTTTTATGATGTGCCTTAATCTTTATTTAGTTCAGTGAAGGTATTAACAGTTTTATAGAAGAGAAAACAGGTGCTCAGAGAAGTTAAATGACTCACCTAAAATCACACATCTAGAATGTGGTTGAGCCAGGGTTTGAACCTAAATTGTTTTAACTCCACAGAGCACATTATCTACATGATATAATACTATCTTCAAGCAGTTTCCCCTGAAGACATTTACCAGGTACAAAACAGCAATTCCTTGCATGAAAAGTGAGTTCCTTTTTCCCGTGTTGCTATATGGTTACTTGCATAATAAGCTAATTTTATTGACTTTTTATTTTAATACGACACAAAATGCTAGCCTGTCAATATGCAAAGAGCCCTAGTTTGGAATATGTGTGAAGTTTGGATCATAGGCCCCAGTCCTTGAACCACATCTATATTAGGAGGTTTTAGAGTATGATGGACCATATGTTTTGGAGTCCTGTATACCTGAGTTTGATTCTTGTCTTCAACAAAAAAAAATCCACCATGGAACCTTGCACACAATTCTTAAATACTTTGTCTCTCAATTTATTCATTGTGTTATGTCAATATTGAAAGATATTTTATATATCTTTCACATGTAAAATATCTATGAAATGTGTGTGTATATATATATATATATATATATATATATATATACACACACACACACACATACATACACTGCTTATCACAGTACCAGGCCCAAGGTAAGTCCACAATAAATGCTTGCTGTATTATCATGAATATATATTATATATAATATAATGGGTGCATATATATAATAAATTATATATAATATATAATAATGGGTGCATATATTATGAACTATAATAATATGTTAATAATAATAATAGTAGCAACAAAATGATTAATATTAGCTTTTTCCTGTAGTGCTTTAGGAGATTATGAAAATTTAAAAAAGTGGTTAAAATATTAAGAAAATTGAAAATGTTGAAAAACAGAAAAACAAACAATAAAAATCAAAGAAATTTGAAATACTGTAAACAAACTATTAAAGCTAATAGCAGAATATTTTTTCTTTTCAAATATAATATGGACTGGCCTTTATTTACATTAACTACTTCGTTGAGTTTTTCAGTCAATGTAATTATAAAGTTCTGAAAAAAATACAGTGCTGCTGATATTTGTATAGTATTTATTGTTTACAAAGTGATTATAAAGGCATATTCATTTGACCAGGTGAAGTTGATTGTTGTCCCATTTTACAGATGAAGAAACTGAGGTTCAAAGCAGTGAACTGATTTAACCAGTTTTAGGGTTTATGAGAGACAGCTGGGGACTGGTCCTTAGGATATAAATCTCACCTTTCACTTTGCTGTGTTGATTACTTAAGGAGTTGATGGACCCGGTAGTGCCTGAGGCCACCTTTTTGGTAATTCTGTTATAAATCTTTTTTTCTTAATTTTTGTTAATGTTTTATTTATTTTTGACAGAGAGAGGAGAGAGAGAGAGAGAGAGAGAGAGAGAGAGAGAGAGAGAGACAGAGTACAAGTGGGGAAGGGGCAGAGAGAGAAGGAGACACAGAATCTGAAGCTGGCTCCAGGCTCTGAGTTGTCAGCACAGAAGCCCAACGCAGGGCTTGAACTCATGAACCATGAAATCGATTGTGACCTGAGCCAAAGTTGGACGCTTAACCAGCTGACCCACCCAGGTGCCCCTGTGATAATTTCAGTAGAGTGTGTGTCTGTATATTGTGCTGGTGGACTGTGGGTGGCTGAGGGTGTTCTGCCAAGTTACATTTAGAAAAGCAAAAGGCTCTGTTACTAAATATTTGCACTGGCTTTGTTTTTTGACCTATCCTGAATTGAGACCAGCCAAGAGCTCACCATATTCTGCAGGCCAAAAGTAATGAGAATTTTGCAAGCTGCCTTGTGGTCCCCTATATCCTTGGAATGGGCATAACAGAAGTAAGCATGGGGCATGTGGGTGGCTCAGTCCTGTTAAGCATCTGAGTCTTGACCTTGGCTCAGGTCATGATCTCACTGAGATCAAGCCCACGTCAGGCTCTGTGTTGACAGTGCTGAACCTGTTTGGGATTCTCTCTCTCCCTCTCTCTGTACCCCTTCCCTGATGTTGCTCTCTCTCTCAAAATAAATAAATAAATATTAAAAAAATAAATCTTTAAATAAGAAGTAGGCACTTAATCATAAAGGACAGAATGGAGGGACTGGGGATTTCAGACCCAGGCATGCCACGTCTACCTGTGTCTATGCCCAAGTGACTTTCCTTCTGCAAGTTTTGTCTGTCAGCCTGCCAAAGGGACATGATAAAACTTGGCATTTTTACTTAAGAGGATTATTATGAGAATCAAATGAGATAATATGTGATAACAATAGCAGTTAATATTTATTGGGTGCTTATTAGGGACCAGATGTTTTTACAGTTTTTGTCTCTAATTTTCATGATAACTTTATGAGAAAGTTAACTATTGATATTCCCTTCAACGTGTGAGGCCCAGACAGGTTAACTAACATGCCTGAAGTTAGATTTCTGATTAATGGTAGAACCAGGCCTAGGAGTCTTACTCCAGAGTATACATTTTTTTCCCTCCAAACATTATTACTTAGAATCATCAAAAAATAAATTCCCCTCCCGGCTGTCAAGAAATTTATAATATGATAGTGTCGCGGTATCACATGACTACATAAGAAAAAAGGTCATACCAAACTTCATTCATTCACTGAAGGTAGAGGCTGTAATTGAAGCACATTTGAATAAAAATCCTTTCTTTTTGTTAGAAGATCTGCCTCTTGGGGGACTTTAATACTCCACTTACAGAAATGGATAGATCATCTAGACACACGGTCAATAAAGAAACAAGGGCCCTGAATGATACATTGGATCAGATGGACTTGACAGATATATTTAGAACTCTGCATCCCAAAGCAACAGAATATACTTTCTTCTCGAGTGCACATGGAACATTCTCCAAGATAGATCACATACTGGGTCACAAAACAGCCCTTCATAAGTATACAAGAATTGAAATCATACCATGCATACTTTCAGACCACAATGCTATGAAGCTTGAAATCAACCACAGGAAAAAGTCTGGAAAACCTCCAAAAGCATGGAGGTTAAAGAACACCCTACTAAAGACTGAATGGGTCAACCAGGCAATTAGAGAAGAAATTAAAAAATATATGGAAACAAATGAAAATGAAAATACAACAATCCAAACGCTTTGGGACGCAGCGAAGGCAGTCCTGAGAGGAAAATACATTGCAATCCAGGCCTATCTCAAGAAACAAGAAAAATCCCCAATACAAAATCTAACAGCACACCTAAAAGAAATAGAAGCAGAACAGCAAAGACAGCCTAAACCCAGCAGAAGAAGAGAAATAATAAAGATCAGAGCAGAAATAAACAATATAGAATCTAGAAGATCTGCCTCTTGTCTCCTAGTCCAGTGCTCTTTCTGCATTGCCCAAAGTCCCCTTCCCCCCTCTCCCCTTTATGTTCTGGAGCAGTGCTGCCACCTCCCTGCAATCCTGGCTGACAGTGCACAAGGTATGAGCTTCGGTCAGAAGCACTTACCTGCCTGGCAAGTCAGGATTAAGACCAGTAGTCCCAGGACAATCGTCAGCCGTAGTGCTGAGACAGCCATGCTTGTAGCACTGGGTATCTGTGCAGATAAATCATTCAGATGCACCCGAAGACTTCCTCCATTTATAGGGCATTTACAGGTGACATCACCTGCTACGGAATTTAGGTTGTTGCTCAAGATATCTGCGCAGCTTGCTGTTGGATCTCTACTGATGAACCCTGCCCTGTCTTTTAAACCAAAAGTTTTTCATATAGGGGAAGAAAACCCCTGTTGATTTTTCTACTGTGTATTTTATAAACAGCACTGGAGTAACTCTTTTAGAGAGACTTCCAGTGCCAGCATTGATGATTCGATAGTTATCAGGCAGAGTTACAATACAGGGCTAGGGAGCAAGCAACAAATCAGATTGGTGAGGTGTGCCTCCTCCCCTATCCCCCTCCCTGTGCACTCTGCTTATTTTCACATGCTCTGAACTAATTGCTTGTCCGCACATGGGCACACCCATTCACATCCTCATGTCTTTACCTCATGTTCTTTAGTTTTCCCTGGACATCCTCCCCATCATCTCCCTTAGAGCATTTCTACTTATTCCTCTGGCTCAGGTTTACATGCCCCCTTCCCTGGGAAACCTTCCTGATGATGATGATTCCACCCCACTCCAGACAGTTGCTCTATCGTTTGCCTTCTAGAACCCTGGCATGTTGTTTGAGAACTAAGTATTTGAGTTCTCTTCTTCTTTGGTCCATGTATCAAAGGGCAGAGTGTTTTATTCACTCCTGAATCTTTTTTTTTTTTTTTTTTTATTTTTGGGACAGAGAGAGACAGAGCATGAACGGGGGAGGGGCAGAGAGAGAGGGAGACACAGAATCGGAAACAGGCTCCAGGCTCTGAGCCATCAGCCCAGAGCCTGACGCGGGGCTCGAACTCACGGACCGCGAGATCGTGACCTGGCTGAAGTCGGACGCTTAACCGACTGCGCCACCCAGGCGCCCCTTCAAGGGGCTTAGTATGGATTTTCTAAATTGGTCTCAGCTTTGACTTCATGTCCTTGGGAAGCTTGCTGTGGTTCTTCCCTGCAGAGGTGGACACTCTGCTCTGTGCCTGATAGGTGTGTGTTTACCGTCTCCACCAATACGCTGTAGGTTCCTTAGGGGTCAAGACTATCTTCTTCAGAATTGAATACATGTCACTCAATGCATGTAGCAAACATTAAAAAAAGAAAAGAAAAATAAATTTTTGCACTCAGTGAAAAGGAATATTGGGATTGAGATGCTACTATGGATTTCAGGTGCAAAATACTATCCCTATGGAATACAAGTGCTCAGTGGGGTAAAATTTGGTTCAAGTCTATATGACATTGGTTATCCTGATAACTGCTAATCCTGATAATTTATCCTGATAAATTTAGTTAATTGGGATGAGGCCTTAGTTTAGGAACTAAATAAACTTCCTAAACTTAGAGATTGACCAAAACATACACACTGTGAGTATCAGAGGGCCCTATCATATTAATTGAGGTGTGGAAACTGGAGGCTTGTCTGGTGTCACAGAACCAAGGCTAGGACATAGCCCTCTGACTCCCAGGTTAGTACTTCCTGCAAGGCAACACATTGCTCTTAAAAGCCATCAGGCAGCTCTGCTTGGACCCTTCCAGGTCTCTCCAACCTATCTTCTTAAAAAGACTGATCCTGTTTCTCCTATGCAAGGGGTTGTGATCTAGAGATAGTAGTCCGTAGTAGGAAGGTTTCGAAAGTTAGATTTATGCCTTCAGAGTCACTACTTAAGATTGAGCATTGTGCTTGTCCTGTAGTGTTAGTGGGAAAATAACACTTAAGCTTCCTCTGTTAGCCAGGCCATCGGCCCGATATGTGACTGTATTCACATGGGAAAGGCTAACAATGCCTACTGCTTTGCAGAAGCTTTGAGCCCTCAGGGGGCTCTAATTCACCATAAGAACACTGTACAGGCGAGCAAAGACTGAATATTGTAACCTGGGAGAGAGGCCTGGGAGAGAGCTTTTCAAGGATACCATCTAAATGGGCATGTAGACAAGTTCCTGACTCAGCTTTCAGTGGTCTGGTGTCAAGGAAATAACACCACTTTCAGGGTCAGGATAGCTGGATTCTATGACTGTCAGTGACTCATTGTGTGATCCTGACTAAATACCTTCTGGGTCTGATGCTCAGTTTTCGGTCTTTGCCGTGTTTATCTCTTGTGTTGCTTTATTCCTTTTAGCTTCAGATTTCAGTTAAAATGCCTCTTTTTTGAGGAAAGCTGTGACTCTCTAATCTGAGATCCCTCTATCATAATCTTTTATACACTCTGTATTCCTCCTTCTTTTTTAAAAAAAAGTTTTTAATGTTTATTTACTTTTGAGAAAGAGTGCAAGTAGAGGAGGGGCAGAGAGAGAAGGAGACGCAGAATCCAGAGCAGGCTCCAGGCTCCGAGCTGTTAGCACAGAGCCCAACACGGGGCTCAAACCCACAGACCTCGAGATCATGACTTGAGCCAAAGTAGGATGCTGAACCGACTGAGCCACCCAGGTGCCCCTGTATTCCTCCTTCTTAGCATTTCACTCTTTTGTTTGATTATTGAATGTCTCTCTTCCCAGGAGATGTTAAAATCCAGGATGGAAGGATTCTGGTCTATGTTGTTCACTGAGACAGCTCTGGTTTCCAGAATAGTACCTTAAAGTAGAAGATACCCAACAAAAGAAATGAATCAAAGAATAACTTTGAGAAAAGAAGCCTGGCCTTGTGTGATAGTTTTATCAGTTAATATCTGTGATGTTGGCAAATGATTGATGCCACTCAGTTTCCTCATCTGTAAAACTGGGACATATTATAATTTGTGCCTGTTTGTCTGCACTATTTAAGGATATAGGAGATAACAGATAAAATACCTGCTACGCCGTAAAGAAACTTTGTCTTCTCAGTTTTATTGAGATACAATTGACATACATCACTATATAAGTTTAAGATGTACAGCATGATGGTTTGATTTACATGTATTGTGAAATTATCTCCACAACAGGTTTGGCCAACATCCATCTTCTCATAGATACAATGAAAAGAAAGAAAAAAGGAAAAAAAATTCTCCTTGTGATAACTCATAGGACTTATTCTCTTAACTTTCCTATGTGTTATAGTAGTGTTGGTCATAGTCACGTTGTACATTATGTCCCTAGTACTTAGTATAACTGGGAGTTTGTATGTTTTGACCACCTTCCTCCAATTTCCCCTCACCCAAGCCTCTGTCTTTGGTAACCACAAGCCTGATCTCTTTTTCCTCTGAGTTTGGTTTTTTGCTGGTGTTTTTTTTTTTTTTAATTCCACATATAAGTGAGATCATACAATAATTTGTGTGACTTACTTCACTTAGCATAATGCCTTTAAATTCCATCCATGGTGTTACAAATGGTAGAATTTCCTTGTTATTTTTTATGGCTGAATAATATTCCACTGTGTGTATATTTGTGTGTGTGTGTGTGTGCATGTGTGCGCACGCACATGTGTGTGTACAAAACAACCTCTTTATCCATTCATCTTCTAATGGCCCAGTTAGGTTGTTTTTATGTCCTGGCTATTGTAAATAAGGAGCTTTCAATGTGTGCCATGTATATATATTTTTTAATTTTGCCTATTTATTTTGAGAGAGAGAGAGAGAGTGAACACACATAAGCTGGGAAGACAGAGAGAGAAAATCCCAAGCAGACTCTGTGCTGTCAGCACAGAGCCCAATATGGGGCTTGAACCCACAAGCTGTGAGATCATGATCTAAGCTGCAACCAAGTGTCAGACGCTTAACCAACTGAGCTCCCAGGTGCCCCTATTGTGTGCCATATTAATAGCAATTAAGAAGCTGTGACTTATCCTTCATTGGCATAAGCAAATGAATTTGCCTTTAGGTAGAGGAGAAACTGGGATTATGAAAGATGGTTTTATCCGGGCTGAGAAGAGGAAGATAAGGACCTTCCCCTGGAATGCCATTCTAGTTTGCTGAGAAGATACGAGAATGAAAGGAGTATGGAATTCTTTAATTCCTATGGACATTTATATGCATAAATGAAAGTCATCAGAGTTCTTAGTGCAGAAAAGAATTGCAATGTAGAGTGGAAATCCCACAGAAAGATTTTGATGTATGTGTTACTACAGGTTAAGCATGGGCTTTGGGATCAGACAGAACTGGGTTTGAGTTTCAGATTTGCCACTTACAAGTTGTGTGACTTACCACCTTAGAAATATTTCCTAATTTATTTATGCTTTGGATCCAGTATCTATGAAATAGGAGTAATGATATCTCTCAGGGGTGTTATAAGGATCACAGGAGAAAATACATGCATACAGTTAGCACAGTGCCTTGTACATACTAAGTAAAACATAAGTGGTAGACTAATCATTCTATTCTATTCTCTTCTATTCCATTCCCTTCTGTTCTACCCTCTCCTATCCTATTATTCTATCCTGTCCTATCCTATCCTGTTCTATCCTATGCTCTTCTCTCCTGTCTTGTCCTATCCTGTTCCACCTTGAGTTGTCCCAGAGGATGTAAGTGACAGTTAGCATGCAAGCAGCATTAGGGTTAATAATAATAATAGGCCAATGTTGATTACTCTGGTTAGGTATCACCTTGGACGCAACATATCAGTGAAGCATGTGGGAGGCGGCTATTATTATCCTAATTTATAGAAGGGAATTCAAGCTTGGAGAAATTAAGTAATTTGCCCAGGGTTACAAAATTATATATGAACTAGAGCAAGGAATCGAACTCAAGGATGTATGAATTCAGAGTTTGTATTCTTTTTTTAAAAAGCTTATTTATTTTGAGAGAGACAGAGAAAGCATGCGCAGGGGAGGGGCAGAGAGAAGGGGGACCATGAGAATCCTAACCAGGCTCTATACCACCAGCATGGAACCTGATGCGGGGCTCGAACCCATGAACCATGACATCACGACCTGAGCCTAAGTGGGACACTTAACTGACTGAGCCATCCAGGCGCCCCTCAAAGTTTATATTCTTAACTATTACATTGTGTTGCATGGGAATGTGCTCAGGGCTGCTACTGGCAAAAAGCCTAGGTCAAACAAGAAAGCTTGCACTCGCCTGCTCGCTCACAGATCTGTCTGCTTTGTTTTTCCCATTAGTCTCTAGATTTCCCACTGATTTCTGAATGAAGATCTGAACCACCTTATTCACCTTTGTTGCAGCTCAGTTTGATGTGTCAAAGGTGCAGGATATAGAGTGCCTTCTTAATCGTTGGCAGAAAGTAAACCGGAGATAGGGCTATAGAATAAAACACAGGATGTTCCATTACATGTGAATTTCAGATAAACAGTGAGTAATTTTTTTCATATAAGTATGTCCCATGAAATATGTGGGACATACTTATATGAAAAAAATGCTAAAAAATATTTATTATTCAGTTGAAATTTAAATTTAACTGGGCATCCTGTACTTTTATTTGTTGAATCTGATAACCCTACCTGGATAGGCCCTCGAGAGTGTTTTCTTGCATTTCACCCCAGATCAGAGAGTGAAGGACAGGAATGGGGAGGAGGGGTCAGATAAATTATTAAAAGGTAGTATATGAGAAGTTAAAATCACATATAGAAAATGGAAGTTGGAAGTTATTGAAGGACCCAGTGTCTCTTTACTGTCACATCCGGGACATGTTTTTCCCTTGTGTTCTTCATAAGGAAATCATTTGCCCTTCTCTTGTTTTTGGTTCACCCTAGGTAAAGTTTCAGACCCACCCTGGAAGGGATGCATGTGGCTTCAGGAAGGGCTTCCTTGTGCATGGTGTCCATGTACAGAGGAGTCACCATAGTCTTTGTCACCTTTCTATATAAAGCTTGTATCTTAGTTGATCCTTATGCCACTGGTCAGTTTATTAGTTTCTTATTCAATGGGCATTTATTGAGCTTGTGCTATTTGCCAGGTGCTCTGATAGGCACAAAGGACAAGAAAATGCAAAGCATCAGTCTCTGACCTCACCTTTGTTGAGGAGGCAAATATGTAACCAAATGATTACAATTTAAATATGAGACATGCTGTGGGAGCTATGAACAGATTCCTATGGGAGTCTATCAGGTAGTGTTTAACATTGTCTTGGGAGGCAATCATGGAAGCATCATTTGTTTGGGGCATTGAAAAATAGGTTTGTGGGTGTTTACTATGCAAGCAAGTTGTGGAGAAGACGCTTCAGGTAGGAAACATGACATCTACAAAAACAAAGAGGCTTGAAGAGCATAACATATTTCCAGGAATGAACCTTCAGACTCTTGAGTGTTAGAAGTAAAAATTAAAGTGAGCTAGCTGAATCTTGAAATTTGCTTCATTAATGAACATTAAATAATACAGAGAGAGGGAGGGAGTGGGAAGAAAAAACAGAAAATGTTGGGAGGAGTAAGAAATCACAAATCATTAAGTATTAAAGCTCACAGTTAGTTTTTCTGCTGTTCTTATTTCCCTGTTACAATCTCAGACAAGTACATTGTCATCCATTCAATTATAAGAGTTAGAAATGCTAATTTTCTTTAACTCCTTTTCCACCATGAAACTTATTTGTTCACAAAGTTCTATCAATTCTCTTCTTAAATAGCCTTCAAATTTATCAAATTCTCTTCATTTCCACTCTTAAGTGTCATAGTTTGGGACTTTGTCTTGGCTGTTGCAGTAACAACCTCGTCTTCCTAATGTATGCCTCTCCCATCCCTTCAACATTGCTGCCATTTTTTTAAAGGTTTATTTATTTTTGAGAGACAGACAGAGCACGAGTGAGGAAGGAGCAGAGAGAGGGGGACACAGAATCCTAAGCAGGCTCCAGGCTCTGAGCATCAGCACAGAGCCCATCGTTGGGCTCGAACCCACGAATCGTGAGACCATGACCTGAGCTGAAGTTGGTCGCTCAACTGATGGAGCCACCCAGGCACCCCAACATTGCTGACATTTTTATGTTTCTAAACATAATTATGTTTACATTCTCTGTCATTTCCCTTCTCTAATTTTCCTGATTGCTTACTGCAGATGGATAAAGCCCTTCATGTTTTATTTTCCACTGTTCTACTTTATCTTAGTCATAGTGTAGAATAAGTCTTACAGCACGGGTCTGCAGTCCGATGGCCTGGATTTGATTTCTGGCTTCATCAGGACTAATATTTACCTGGCAAGTACTTGAAATGCTCACACTAATTGTTTATATCCCATCCACTGTGGAGGGTCAGTCTCTGTACATTCCTTATTTTATTACATAATATCTTACCAGTTCCTAACAGTGAAATTTGTCAAGTTGCTAGTACTCTCCAAACTTTAGTCTCCATCATGAATATGAAGATAACAGGAGTGTAAGCTTCATAAAATTTTTATGAGCATATGGGATGCCTAGGTGGCTTATTCGGTTGAGCATACGGCTCTTGATTTTGGCTCAGGTCATGATCTCAGGGTCATGGGGTTGAGTCCCATGTTGGGCTCTGTGCTGAATGTGGAGCCTGCTTAAGATTCTCTCTCTCTCTCTCTCTCTCTCTCTCTCTCTCTCTCTCTCTTCCCCTCTCCCTCCCTCTCTCTTTCTTTTCTCTCTCTCTCTCTCTCTGCCCCTCCCCTACTCATGCTATCTCTCAAAATAAATAAACTTAAAAATTAAAAAAAAGAATTTATTAGCTATCAAATCATTACAGAAAGCATTATACAACTTTGATTTTGTGAATTAAAAGAATCTTATCCAATGATCATTCATAGCTCTCAAAATCTTCCAGATACCCAGTCTCCAAATCCCTCATTTCCTAGGGTTAGAATGCTAGGCTCTGACCTTTGGACTAAGTCTGACCCCAGAATGTGGAACCCACTTGTCAGGGGGGACTCAAGGAACTTCATTTCAATACACAGGAGATTTGGGATCAACATTGTTTTCTGATAATCCCATTGGGAACCAGAGTTTTAGACCTAAGGGCAAAATATTTTTCTCCCATATTCCTGTGACCAAAATTCTGATTTTGCTTAAATTCTGGTAACCGGATTTCTATTTTGTTCCCTTATGTTTGAGCTCAGTCTTAATAATCTGTTTGCTAAGTTCTGCTTTCTATTACTGAAGTTCCTCAATGCCTTTCCCAATCCCTCTCTTTTCACCAAGGTATTGAGTTCTAAGCCCCAATTCAGGCAAAAACTTATTATCTGCAGATTTCTCAGACCATAACTACCTT
>NW_026057577.1:39364133-39427144 GCF_023721935.1 Panthera uncia
CTCCCTCCCTCCCTCCCTCCCTTCCTCTCTCCCTCCCTCCCTCTCTCTTTCCCTCTCCCCCACTTGTGCTCTCTGTCTCTAAAATAAAGAAATAAAAAAAAAATTATCAGCATAAATGAGATCGTGCTGTAAAGACCTGAGCACAATGTGTGTCTAATACATGTTACTATTTGCATAATAACCTCTCACAACTCTTTAAGTATACAGCTTCTCCTTTTGCCTTACCGGCCATACTTCCAGACTATTAGTTATTCCATCACTGTGTTAGTTTCACTTGGAATATCCACCTCCCACAAACTCATCCTTCAGAAAAACATAGTGACCACATTCTTGACCCAATCCATGGCAAAATTAATCCCTTCTGCGGTGGGCTTATTTGCGCACACCTCTATTATAGTATGCATTATACTGAGTCATAGTTATTATTTTATATTTGACACCTTCATTAAGCTACAGGCTCCTCAATCATGGGCCATACCTTATTTATTCTCAAATACTCTTTGCCTACAATCATGATTGGTAAGAAGACAGTGCTGAATAAATGCCATGAGTATTCAATGGATGCTAATTAAATGTGTGAATGGACAGCTGGGGCTAGAGGCAGAGGTAATTCTGGAGCCCCACTGGAATGAGAGCCAAAGCTCAGGCCAAGAGATCAAGTATCAATAAGGAAGGTACTTAAAAGTCCAGTGGCTTTTGTTTTTCTAGCAGCAAGAGTTGTGGCTGAAGGTGAAGCAACATTCCAGAATAGGTATTTGGTCATGCGTCACTTTGGTACATGGGATACAATGAGGGGGACTTAAAAAAAAAAAAAAAAAAAAAAAAAGCACAAATTGATCACATGGAAATAGTCATGTTACCCTAAATTATGAAGACCCTAGCATTAAATTCAGTGTAAATATTTCTATATCAGTCATGTATAATTTATCTATGCCAGATAAGAGTATAGTAAAAGTGAAATCACAAGGTTTTTCTGGTATCAAATGAGGTAGTGGATAAAGAATGATTTGAAAACTATGATTTGTCAAACTGTGAATTGAAAACTATACATTAAAGGAAAACTGATTAATTTAAGGAGGCATATGTATTGAGTCAATAATAGAGATAAAATAGATCTATAAAAAATACTCATTCAATCCAAGAGGAGGGAAAAAGAAAAAATAGATGGAATTAAAAAAAAACATCTAATAACATTGTGAATTTTGATACAATAATATTAATAATTACATTAAGTATAAACAATCTAAATGCATCAACAATAAGACAGATTGTCAGACTATGCTGTACATAGAAACTTACTTTATTTTTTTTAATTTTTTTTTTAACATTTCTTTATTTTTGAGACAGAGAGAGACAGAGCATGAACAGGGGAGGGTCAGAGAGAGGGAGACACAGAATCTGAAACAGGCTCCAGGCTCTGAGCTGTCAGCACAGAGCTCGACACGGGGCTCGAACTCACGGACCGCGAGATCATGACCTGAGGCGAAGTCGGCCGCTTAACCCACTGAGCCACCCAGGCGCCCCGAAACTTACTTTAAATATAAAGACAAAGATAAGTGTAAGTGAATGCAAAAATATGTATCATCAAACACTAATCAAAAGAAACTTGGGATGGTTATATTAATATCAGACAACATAGTATTCAGAGTAAGGAATATTACCAGAGATAAAGAAAAACATTGCACAATCAAAAAGAGATCAATTTATTAAGAAGATCCTATAAGTGTATACAAGTAACAATCCTATAAGTGTATACAAGTAACAGCTGAACCTCAAAATATATGTAGCAAAGACTAACTGACAAGAAGGAGAATATATAAATTGACAGTTACAGATAGAGGCTTCAAAACTAGTCTCTCAGTGGTAGATAGAACAAGCAGATAGAAAATCAGGAAGGACACAGAAAACCTGAATACCAGTATTAACCAAACTGACCTAAATTATGTTATAAAATACTCTACTCCTAACAGTGGAATATACATTTTTTCATTTGCAAAGGAAACATAGTTCGAGATAGATTTTGCTAGATCATTAAATAATCCTTAATGCATTTAAGAAAATTGAAATAATACAGAGGTTTTGTTTGTTTGTTTGTTTGTTTGTTTTACTGTAAGGGAATCAAACTAGGAATCAAATAACCAAATATGTCAAGTTTCCAAATATTTGGAAGTTAAATTTAAAAAGTCCTATATAATCCATGAGTAAAAGAGGATGTCCAAAGATATACTAAGATATATTTTGAATTGGACAAAAATAAACATATGAAAATTTGTGGGTGGCAGCTAATACAATGCTTAGCAATAAATTTATGACATTAAAGACTTGTACTAAAAGAGAAAGAAATCAGTGAGCTCAGCTTCCACCTTAAGAAACTAAAAAATAAATAATAAATAAGCAAGTTAAACTTAAATAGAAGAAATAACATAATTAACATAATAAAGATAAGAGCACAAATCCATTAAATTTAGAATAGAGAAAAACCAATGAAATGACAATCTGGCCCTTTGAAAAAAAACAGTAAAACTGATAAACATCTGGACAGACTTGTCAATGAGAGAGAGAGGGAAAGAGAAAGAGAAAGGCAGAGATAAATTGAAGACACAAACTACCAATATCAAGACCAAAGAAGGAACATCACTATAGATCCCAGTTTTTTAAGAATAATAAGTAATGATATGAACAATTCTATGTCCATAGATGTGACAACCTTGATGAAATTGAAGAAAGCCATTCAAGAAGAGGTAATTTGAATAGTTCTATATCTATTAAAGAATGAAATCCATAAAACTTTTCAATAGAGGAAACTCTATAATAAGATAGTTTTATAAGATATTTTTACTAATAAGATAGTTTTACTAATGAGTTCTATCAAACATTCCATGAACAAATAACAGATCTACAGAAAACTCATTTAGAATATGGAAGAGGAGGGGACAGTTCCCAACGAAATGTTTTAAGAGCTTTATTAAGATAGAATTCATGTACCATGCAATTCAACCATTTAAAGTATACATTTTAATGTTTTTAAAGTACATTCATAGATGTCATAATCAATTTCATAGCTTTTTCATTACCCCCAAAAGACACCCAACCCTATTATCAGCCCTCCTCTCCTAACCCTAATCCTCTCCCACTCAAGCCCTAGGCAATCATGAATCTGCTTTTGGTCTCTACAGACTTGCTTACTGTGGACATTTTATATAAATGTAATCCTACAATATGTGGCCTTTTGTGTCCAGCTTCTTTCACTTAGTATAATGTTCATAAAATTCATTAATATTGTAGCATTCATCATACTTCATTCCTTTGTATTGCCAAATAATATTCAGCAATGTATGGATATACTGAATCTTGTTTTATAATGCATCAGTTAATAGAAATTTGGGTTGTTTCCACTATTTGGCTATTATGGATAATACTTCTGTGAACATTCCCTTACAAGTGTTGAATAAATGTATGTTTTCATTTCTCTTAAGTATATACATAGGAATGAAATTGCTATGTCATATGATGACTCTAAGTTTAATGTTTTGAGGAACTGCCAGACTTCTACAAAACATCTACACCATTTTACATTCTCACTAGCACTGTATGAGGGGTCCAGTTTCTCCATATCATAACCAACCCTTTTTACTATGTCTTTCTAATTCTAGCCATTCTAGCAGGTGTCAAGTGTTGTCTAATTTTTATTTTGTTTTGCACTTCCCTAATAGCTAGTAATACTGAGCACATTTCATTGTGCTTCTTGGCCATTTTATGAGACTAACATTACCCATCTACCACGATCAGAAAAAGAAACTACAAGAAAATTACAGATCAATACCCCTCAGAAACATAAACATGAAAATCCCAAAGAAAATACTAGCAGATCAAGTGAGGCTTATACCTGGCAAGCATAGCTTTTCAGTATTTGAAAATCAATACATGCAGCTTACCATATGGCTAGACTAAGAAGAAAAACCATACAATCATCCTAATAAGGACAGAAATAGTTTAACAAAGTTTTTACATGTAGTAAAATTCATTCATTAAATACATATATTCAATTAATATTCATTAAATACATATACCTCTTAGCGAAGTAGGAATAAAAGGGAAATTCAGCTTGATAGAGAGTATCTGTAAAACATCCACAGCCAAAAGTACATTAATATTGGAAGATGAATGCTTTTTTACTGAAATTAGGAACAACACAAAGATATCTTTTCTCATTGCTCCTTTGCAGTATTGCACTAGAGGTTCTTACCAGTCCAATATGGAAGGGCAAATAATTAAACAGCATACTAATTGGAAAGGGAGAAATAAAACTGTTTCTATTCACAGAAGACATCTATGTAGAAAATCCCAAATAAAATAGAAAAATGCTAGTAGAACTGACAAGTTCTTTTAACAAGGTCGTAGGACACAGGTTAACACACAAAAATCACTTGCATGTCTCACTACTTGTAAAGAACAAATGGAAATTGAAATTAAAATATGTCATTTCCAATAAGACTAAAAAACAAAATACTCAGGTATAAATCTAATAAAATATTTCATGTTATGTATGCTTACCACTATACAATTTTGTTGAAAGAAATAAAAAAAGACCAGTATAAACTAAGGGATTTATTATGTTCGTGGATTGGAATACTAAATATTGCTAAGATGTCAATTCTTTCCAAAGTAGTTTTATATAGAAACTGACAGTGATTTTAAAATTTATATGTAAAGGCAAAGAACTAGAATAACTAAAACAATTTTGGGGAAAACCCCACAAAGTTTGAGGAGTCATTCTACCTGATTTCAAGGCTTCTATTAAATTCACTAATTAAGACAATATTATATTGGAGAAAGGATAGACACAATGATGGAACAGAATAGAGTCTAGAAATATATTCACACTTATATGATCAACTGATTTTCATCAAAGGTAGAAAAGTCATTCAGTGGAGAAACAGTAGTCTTTTCAATTTTTACTACATGTAAAAACTTAAACTCTAAAATTTCTATAAAATATAGAGGAAAAGCTTTATGTCCTTGAGTTAGACAAAGATTTCTTATAAAGAACACCAAAAACATGATCCATAGACACAAAAAGACATTATCAATAAAAAGTAAAGAGTAGAGAAACCTCACATATAGACACTATCAATAAAAAGACACTATCAATAAAAAGCACAGAGTAGAGAAACCTCACATACCTGTTAAAGGATTTATAGCAAGAATACGTAAATTATTCTCAAAACTAAGTATTAGGAAGATAACATGATTAAAAGGTAAGGACAAAAGATCTGAACATATATTTCATCAAAGTAGGTTTGTGGTTGACAAACACTTAAAAAGATACATTCTGCACCATTTGTTGTCAGAGAAATACAAATTAAAAACCACAGTGAGGTATCACCACCTGCCTAGCTGAATGGCTAAAATTACAAAATAAAAAACCAAACTGACCATAGTAAGTGCTAGAGACTATACAGATAAACTGGAACACTCATGGATTTCTGGAGAAAATGTAAAATAGAAAAACAGTTTTGCAGTTTCTTATAAAATTAAATATATGCTTAAGCATATGACCCAGCAGTCTCATTCCTAGGTGTATAATAAGTGAAATAAATAATTATGTTCACACAAAAAGCATACATGCCTATTTATAGTGGCCTTACTTGTAATAGCCCCAAACTGGAGACAAAGTTCTTGAGCAACTGGTGAATGGGTAAACAAATGTGGTGCATTCACAAAAAGAAATACTTCTCAGCACTAATAGGATCAGACTACTGATACATGCAACAGCATGGATGAATTTCAAGTGCATTATTCTGAGTGAAACCCAAAATGCTGCATACTGTCTAATTCTAATTTCATTTCTATGATATTCTAAAAGAGGCAAAACTCTAGGGACAGGAAACAGATCTATATATTGAGCAGGTAGGTAATGCCTTCCTCTAAATGGGCTTGACAGAATTGTTCTGGATGAGGGACATTTTATGTCATGAGTATGCTTTGCTATTTGGCAAAAGACACAGAACTTCATATTAAAAAGTTAGGGGCGCATGGGTGGTTCAGTTGGTTAAGATTTTGGCTGGGGTCATGATCTTGCAGTTCGTGGGTTTGAGCCCTGCCTCGGTCTCTATGCTGATAGCTCAGAGCCTGGAGCCTGCTTTGGATTCCGTGTGTGTCTCTCTCTCTGCCCTTCCCCACTCACACTCTGTCTGTTTCTCTCTCTGTCTCTGGCAAAAATAAACATTAAAAATATTTTCAAAAGGTAAATTTAATGTGATATCACTCATGTGGAATTTAAGAAACAAAGCAAATGAGCAAAGGGAAAAAAAGAGGGGGGAGGGTGCAAACCAGGAAACAGACTCTTAACTATAGAGAACAAACTGCTAGTTATGGGGCAGGGGGAGGAGATGGATGGGTGAAGTAGGTGATAGGGATAAAGGAGTACACTTGTGATGAGCACCGCCAAAAAAAATAAGTAAATAAAAAATAAAAGGGGTAAATTTAAACTGTATGTAAATTATACCGTAATATCTTAGTACATGTAAATATCTTAGTACCCTAATAATGGAAAAGAAACAATAATTATAATAGCCTTCTGGGTGAAAAATAATCATAATGGCCTTGTAGCAGGAGCAGTTAGAATGTATAGTGAACAGGTAGCTTACATGTGTATTCTAGCTCTGCAGCTAACTTGATGGGTGACTTTGGACACTTCTTTTCCTCTTTCCAGGGCCCAAACGTCTCCATTTTTCCAATGAGATTGTTGAATGGAATAATGACTAGGATGCCTCTAGCCTTGGCATTCTGGGTTGACTAAAGAGGCAGTCTCACTGGTTGCTTTTATATTCCCTCCATCTTTGAGACCAGGCACTTTGACTGAGGTGTGGGCTGGGCCTGTGTCCTGAGGCATTACCATACATGACAGGTGGGGTGTTGCAGATGTCTAGGGCCAGAGTTAATGTGGCCACCACCCTTTATCCTTAATGCCCTTCCTTCAGCAAACTGTTTATCGCTGAGCTGTGGATAGTTGCCACCAACAGCTACCCAGACCTTCAGGATAAACACAAGAAAACATCTGTCTTACACACTGATAGGCATCCTGCTCTGTCTCTCTTGATTGAATAGCTCAATACTGTTTAGTCAGAATAATTCTCGTTCCTAAGGCCCTCTCCCATGTGAGAACTCATGCATTCCTCATAATTACCCTACTTGAAATGTAGGTCAGGATGGGTATAATTATCCTCATTTCGTGAATTGTTAAAAATAAAACAAAACAAACTAACAGCAACAATGAGAAAGTAAACTAAGGTGTGGGCATTATAATTCTTTAATCTAAAATCACTCCACTAGTAAGGGGCAGAAATCGGACTTGAACTTAGCTCTACCTGATATGAAAACCAGTGATAAGAATGCATTTTACTGGGTTCTAGTCTGAAATATGGGAGCCCGGATACTTCTCCTATACTTATCTATCCATTGCTACATTTAATCATTTACCAACAAATCCTTTCTGACCTATACTCAGAAGAGGGGACTTGACACGAGATATGGGCTTGGGAGTCATCACTGAAAGATAAAGCCACAGGAACAGATAGGATAATTCAAAGATAGTGGGAAGATTAGAAAAGAAGAGCACTTGACCAGAAGCTTGAGAAACATCCACGTTTAAGGGCCCCACAAAGCAAGAAGGCCCTGGAGGAGAAGTTAAGAAAAAGCCACTAGAGTGGCAGGGGGAAAAAGAAGATATTTAGATGCTGCGTAAACCAAAGGAAGAGAGGCTTTATGAAAGGGAGAGCTATCTCTGTGTTGGATACTGCTCAGAGATAAGGGTTGGGATGTTTCAAGAATCTAGTGGAAAGGATGGTCACTTGCCAAAGGGGTACCCATGTAGCAGTTGTAATGAGCCTCACTACCTGGTGTCAGAGACTCAAGGAAGTTGATTCCATGAGAATAAGCATCTCTCTCAGGACTCTCTCTTACAGTCTCTGTGAAACATGTATTCACAGCCTTCTCCACTTCAGAAAGATATGCAATGCAAAGAGCTTTAATATAAGGTAGAGTATGATACAATTATAATCCTCAGGTACCCAGGAGAAAGAGAGTACTCATATTCTGCTCTTGCTAGTTCTGTTGCTTCCATCTTAAATGTCCTGTTGAATTCATCACTGCATGTTATAAAACTGTTTAAAATTCAACATCTCATGTGATTGGGGAGGCCAGAATTATTCTCAAAGGTCTCATTGAATTCACCAGCTGCTTAGAACCTCATTCTATTGTCCTCCCAAGTTACATCCAGATTTTACTTTTATATTTCTGAAAAAGGGCCGTTTGCTATTTCTTGGGACAACATAGTGGGTTCTGCATTACATAGACCCCGAAGTCAGACAGAACTCAGTTTGGATGCTACTCAACCAATCATATCTTGGATAAGTTATTCAAGCTCTGTAAACTTGAGATTTATTATCTATAAAATGGGGATTGTAATACCTAGCTCTCAGACTCATCAAGAGACTCAAATGTAATGATGCATGGAGAGCTAACAGCACAGCCTCTGGCACAGAGAATATGTTTAAAAAAAAGAGAGGGAGAGATTTTTTTTTATTGTTTTCTTTTTGACAGCTTTGACTGGTAGAACATGTCTTAGTTGTTTTGGCCTAAAACATCTCCCTCTAATTCCCAAACATTGGCCCTCGTGTTTGCTCTTGAACCTGAGCAGCAGGTACAGGAAAGTCTAATCCACTTTCCCATAATAGTTCTTACAACATTAAATCATCTGTCTTCTATGGTAAACATCTCAAGTTCCTCAAACATTCCTCAAAGGCCATGTTTTTAAAGCCCCTCTCCCTCATTGTGGCTATTTTGTGAATCCATTCTAAGATGTCCCTGTTCCTCCAGAGTGGATATGGTGCCATTTGATCTAAGAGCTGAAGAGTTGTTGATAGCAAAGCCATCATTTAGATGTGGGGTTGGAAGTGGAGGCAGGTAGGCAGGTTAAGGGCATTGCTGGCTGAGGAAATAGCAAGCAAAGATATTAGGTGGAACTTGATGGGGTACGTACGGTCCAAGATGGCTAAGAGTTAAGCTGCAGTGAGGCTGTTGGATGGGCAGTGTTTGGAATTAAGTGTGAGAATACAGATTAGGGGCTAAGATCAGGGAGAAGCTTAAATACCTTTTTAAAAAATTAATTCTATTCAGTTGACAATGGAGATTCCTTAATGTTTTTGGAATGAGTGTGAGCCACGAGCAGATAGTCATTTTGTCACGTTATTCTGAAAGTGTTAGGTATAATAGATGTAAGGGAAATGAGAGAAAAATGGCAATAGTCCTTGATTGTAAAATGAGAACCTAGGAAGAAAAGGACAAATGTGAGATCTGTGTTAGCTAGTCATAGTTAGTGTTATAACTTTTCCTGATTCATAGAGTATCGAAATACACTTGACCATTTGTCCATATTGGACACACTTGTCCATTTAAACAAAAAAAACTTATTAATATCATTTTTTTTTACAAAGCATTATTTTTATCTGTATTTCTCTGTATGACTTATTTCACTTAGCATAACACTCTCCAATTCCATCCACGTTGCCACAAAAGGCCATATTTCATTCTTTCTCATTGCCACATAGTATTCCATTGTGTATATAAACCACAATTTCTTTATCCATTCATCAGTTGATGGACATTTAGGCTCTTTCCATAATTTGGCTATTGTTGCTATAAACATTGGGGTATAAGTGCCCCTACGCATCAGTACTCCTGTATCCCTTGGATAAATTCCTAGCAGTGCTACTGCTGGGTCATAGGGTAGATCTATTTTTAATTTTTTGAGGAACCTCCATACTGTTTTCCAGAGAGGCTGCACCAGTTTGCATTCCCATCAACAGTGCAAGAGGGTTTCTGTTTGTCCACATCCTCGCCAGCATCGACAGTCTCCTGATTTGTTCATTTTAGCCACTCTGACTGGTGTGAGGTGGTATCTGAGTGTGGTTTTGATTTGTATTTCCCTGATGAGGAGCAACATTGAGCATCTTCTCATGTGCCTGTTGGCCATCTGGATGTCTTCTTTAGAGAAGTGTCTGTTCATGTTTTGTGCCCATTTCTTCACTGGATTATTTGTTTTTCGGGTGTGGAGTTTGGTGAGCTCTTTATAGATTTTGGATACTAGCCCTTTGTGCGATATGTCATTTGCAAATATCTTTTCCCATTCCGTTGGTTGCCTTTTAGTTCTGTTGATTGTTTCCTTTGCTGTGCAGAAGCTCTTTATCTTCATGAGGTCCCAATAGTTCATTTTTGCTTTTAATTCCCTTGCCTTTGGGGATGTGTCAAGTAAGAAATTGCTATGGCTGAGGTCAGAGAGGTTTTTTCCTGCTTTCTCCTCTAGGGTTTTGACGGTTTCCTGTTTCACATTCAGGTCCTTTATCCACTTTGAGTTTATTTTTGTGAATGGTGTAAGAAAGTGGTCCAGGTTCATTCTTCTGCATGTTGCTGTCCAGTTCTCCCAGCACCATTTGTTAAAGACACTGTCTTTTTTCCATTGGATATTCTTTCCTACTTTGTCAAAGATTAGTTGGCCATACTTTTGTGGGTCTAATTCTGGGGTTTCTATTCTATTCCATTGGTCTATGTGTCTGTTTTTGTGCCAATACCATGCTGTCTTGATGATTACACCTTTGTAGTAACCAGTTGATGGGGTGTAGGAGGGAGAGGTGGGTGGGTGATGGGTATTGAGGAGGGCACCTTTTGGGATGAGCGCTGGGTGTTGTATGGAAACCAATTTGACAATAAATTTCATATTTAAAGAAAAGAAAAAAAAAGCATTACTTTTAAATACCAGGAAATAAGAAAATAGAAAAAACACTGGGATATAGTAAAGCACTGGGAAAGTACACATTTCTGGATATTGTGATCAAAAAAGCTTCATAGAACTTGAAGCATTTGAACTTATAAGGATAGCTATATTTCAACCAAGTGACAAGAGATAATAAAGCACTCAGGTAAAAAGGACAAAGCAAGCACAGGGAGGTGGAATGACTGAAGTATAATCAAGGAAAATTTCATTAGGTTAGAGCTTCCCTGTCTGATATGGTAGCCATTAGACACATGTGGCCAATTAAATTAAAATTGAGTAAATTAAATTGAATTAAAAGTTAAAAAAAAATTTAATGTTTATTTTTGAGAGAGAGAGACAGAGCATGAAAGGGGGAGGAGCGGAGAGAGGGAGACTCAGAATCCAAAGCAGGCTCCAGGCTCTGAGCTGTCAGCACAGAACCCAAGGTGGGGCTCGAACCCACAAACTGTTGAGATCATGACCTGAGCCAAAGTCGGACGTTTAACCAACTGAGCCACCCAGGTGCCCCAAAATTGAATTAAAGATAATTACAGGATTGTTGCAAAGAGTCAACAAGACAAAATGATTGCTGTTTAACATTTTTTCATTAAACAAATACTTACGGATATCTTCAATGTGCCAAGTACTGTGCAAGATGCTCAGTAGTTAACAAAACAGAGTCCCTGGCCTCAGGTAGCTTACATTGTTTTTGAATCTTGTGGACCAAACTTATTCCTGTTCTGGATTATAGCAGCATGGTGTTGTAGATAGATAATTGACCTTGAAGGTGAGAATACATACATAGATTGTAATCCTTGATTGCAACAATCAAGTTCATTAATATTTCTAAAACCTCACATAGTTATTTGTGTGTGTGTGTGTGTGTGTGTGTGTGTGTGTGTGTGTGGTGAGAATGCTTAAAATCTACTCTCAGCAAATCATGTATTATTATACTCTCACAATACCTTATTATTAACACTAGTCATCGTACTGCACACTGGATCCTCAGAACTTATAATTCAAAAGTTTGTACCCTTTGACCTACATCTTCTCATCTTGACACCCCTAGCCCCCAGTGACCACCACTGTAATCTCTGTTTTTATGAAATTGACAGGTGTGTATGCATATATTTAGATTCCACATAAAAAATGATACCATGCAGTATTTGTGTCTCTTCTTCTGGTTTATTTCACTTAGCATAATCCCCTCCAGGTTCATCCATGTTGTTGCAAATCAGTCCTCCTTCTCTGGAATGTACTCTATAAGGCCTTAAACTAGTCATTTCTGGGGCGCCAAAGTGGCTCAGTTGGTTAAGTGTCTGACTTTGGCTCAAGTTATGATCTCACAGTTTGTGAGTTTGAGCCCTGTGTTGGGCTCCGTGCTGTCAGTGCAGAGCCCACTTCAGATCCTCTGTCCCCCTCACTCTTTCCCTCCCTGGCTTGTGCTCTCTGTCTCTGTCTCTTAAAATCTTTAAAAAAATCTTAAAACGATAACAACAAGCCAACAAGTGATTTCTGCTTTCTGAACATTGCAAATGGGATCTTAAGAATACCAGACCACATGAACAGATCCCAAAGCGTGCTTCATAGAACACTGAATGTGTGCACTTTATGGAGGGGATAAAAAAATATAAATGAGGCCAAATAACTTGGGGAACTTATTTCTCTATTAGGAGATCACAATACGCTTTTACCATATTAAAGGCTTCAAGAAGTGCCAAGTAAAACACCCATTTAATTTGGCATACTTCCACATTTCTGGTGCTTATTGACAAAGATTCCTTCCTTTCTTTTATGCCTTCCTCTCTTCCCTTCCTTCTTTCCTTCTTTCTTCCTGTCACAGTAATTTGGGGAGATCTCAGACTGGCTCTCTAAGGCCATTTATGGACATGATAGTTGGTGGGTCTATGTTAAAAAAAAAGTTGGGAGGAAAGGAGGATTTTGCCAAGGGCAGTCCTCTACCGTGGCTGATCAGGATGATTCCCCGTGGTTGTTTGGTTTCCCAAGAGGAAGCATTAAGTTTTAATAAAAGGGCAGGGGATGAGGAACAGGCTTTAGGAGTCTCCTGACATTGAGCAAGTCTCTGGCCCTCAGTTTCTGTGTCTAAGAGAGGGTGTGGGATAAGCCTTGTGACTCTGTCATGGTCTGGAATGCCTGAGCTGTGTAGGAACCTAAGACAGGAATTGCCTACTTGTGAGTGAGGAGAGGGACGTGTGTTGGCGCCCATGAAATTCAGAGAGTGTTTTTCTTGTTTGACTTGGAAATGGTGTTTTCCCCAGTGAAAGCTGGGCTTCTTCCCCCAGTGTGAGGATTGGAGAGGCCTGCATTTGGCTGGAAGAGGGCCTACTGACTTAATTAAGTGCCCAAACCTGCCCCACTTGCTTAGAGTATGGGTTTCAGAAATATGGCCACAATCCAGAATGAAGCCCAAAGCTTGTCACAACATGTGTTTTGAGGTTGTCTCTCCTCCCTTGTAAAGTTCCCAAGCCTTTGATGTGAAGGAAAGCATTTCTTATTATGTTTTAGTTTCTAAAGTTTACTTTCCTGTGTGCTGATATATAGAAACTGTAGAGGCATGTATATCTGGTTTAGTGCAGTGGAGAAAGAAGGTAGATAGTTACGTACCAGCAATTTCAGACAGAGGGTTTAGCCGATACGAGGCATGGGGAAAAGGGAACTGAGGTAACGGAGTAAAGTCTTCAGGGCACATTCAAAGGATAAGTTCTTCTAACCACCTAGATTCAAGACAGAAATACGCATAGGGACCACACAGAAGGCCCACTTTCTGTGGGGCACAAAGCAGTTTCTAAGAATCTGGACTCTGAGGAAGACAAACCCAGATCCAAAACTGTTGAAGGAGGTCATTGAGAGGATGTGACCACGGGCTAACCTTAGAGCTGGACCCAGGAAATTAGAGGCTCCTCATCCCCCAACCCACTCAGCTGTGTCCTTGAAATATATGTTCTTCTCATTGTCCACACTAGGAGGCATTTTCAAGGACATGGCCTTGAGAGAGTAATGTGTTGTTGAGACCATCTGGACTGGACACATGACTGAGCCCCATTAAAAACCTGTGTATAAACTTTTATGATTCTGGCAGATGTGTGTAGAGATCTGTTTGTCTTGCTGCCACCCAAGACAAGCCTTGCTTAGGAAAGTTGTTTTAACCTCTCTGAAACCTTGCAAGGTTATGAAGATTAAATGGATGACAAGTCTATGTACCTATTATTAATGTCTGCCTTATATAAGACTTCAGTAATTATAACTGTTATCACCATTAATATAGAATATTGGTGTTCCAAAATACAGACAGATTTTTAAGGAAAGATACATACCATATGATTTCACTTATACGTGGGATCTAAAAAACAAAACAAAGGAACAAACAAAAAGCAGTATCAGACCTATAAATACAGAGAATTGATGGTTGCCAGAGAGGAGGATAGTGGGGGGATGGGCAAAGTAGGTGAAGAGGAGTGGGAGATACAGGCTTCCAGTTACAGAATGAGTAAGTCACAGGGATAAAAGGTACAGCATAGGGAATGTAGTCAATGGTACTGTAATAGTGTCCTAGGGTGACAACTGGTAGTTACATTTGTGGTGAGCGCAGCATAGTGTATAGACTTGTTGAATCACTCTGAGGTTTACCTGAAACTAACGTAACATCATGTGTCAACGATACTTCAATAAAAAAATAAATGGCAGGGGTGCCTGGGTGGCTCCGTCGGTTAAGCGTCCGACTTCAGCTCAGGTCACGGTCTCGCGGTCCATGAGTTCGAGCCCCGCGTCAGAGCCTGGAGCCTGCTTCGGATTCTGTGTCTCCCTCTCTGTCTGCCCCTCCCCCGTTCATGCTCTGTCTCTCTCTGTCTCAAAAATAAATAAACGTTAAAGAAAATTTAAAAAAAAAAAGGAAAAAAATAAATGCAAACACATGAAGTTGATAAACTTCAGAGTGGAAAAATAACTTATCCAAAGTTATAGAAAGGTAGATCTAGAACCAAGTCCTCCGAGCTCTAAGCCAAATGCTTTTTGCCTCTATGTATTCAGTAAATCTCTACGAAGTAGTATGTGAAGGTCTTCTGAACGGGGGAGAGGTGAGGTGACAAATCCCACGGAGCCCAGGGGACTTGCAGTCAGAAATTGAAGTTAAAATCTGGCTCCACCACATACCGACTTTGTGACCTCCTATGAACCTCCTTTCCCTCATCTTGTAAAATGGTGATAATGACCCTTGCTTGCTTTCCAGGAATGTTGTGAAGTTCAAACAAGTTGAAGTTTAAAACTGTAAGGAGCAGCAGGTGTGGAAGGCATTTGTATTTCTTTTACACACTTGAAAGGGGCAAGGGAACATAATTTGCTTAATATTGGTTTTCCAGTATCACAGAAATGATTTATTTGACAGGTCCGCTCGGGAGCAAGGGGAAGCAAACAGGGTAAGAATTGCTCATTCCAGCTAGGTGGGTGAGTGTGTTATTGCTTTGGTGAGTGTTGCTATAACCAGAATAAATCCGAAAACTACAGCTGACTGGCGTTCTCTGGGAATTCATCTTCAAAGAAACCAAGTTTGATGTCCAAAAGTGATTAGAAGTGATTCAGCTCTTTACTTGAATCCCTTGGCAGACATCAACAGGGGTGCATCTCCTACTCGGTTCTTCTGCATCCTCCTTTCCCCTGCCTCCTGTGTTCACATCTCTCATGCTCTAGAGCCACCCTAAGCCTTTATTTTAAACCTTCACTATTCATCTTCCATGAAACTTGTGTTGGTAAAAACACAAAAGAAAACAAAACTGAGCCTTAGTGATCTCCATGTTTCTTCTCCTTTCATATCCTTCAGCTCTCTATTTTATGCTCTCAGTTGACTACCTATTTGCCTTTCTGATGAAATTTCTCTCCACTTCTCCATGCATTTCTCTTCTCATTTGCCAATTCGCTACCAAAAATGGGCCAGGAGCAGAATTGGAGTGCTTTGAATCTATTTTTTTTGAAGTTGGGGAAGGATTGAGGTCTAGTGAAAAGCCCAGAATGAAGCAGAATTCTCTTTAATACACTGGGGAAGGGTAAAAGGTAATGAACACTTACAAATTAATATACATGCAGTGTAAATTTCCTATAGTTTTCATCTCTCCAAAGCAATGTGGATATGAGGATGTGAAATTTGTGCAATAGACCAGACGTATAGGGAAGTTAGTTGTAGGGAGTTGCTTATGTTACGCTCTTGCAAGTTTTTCCCTCATATATTTTAAGCATTTAAGTGCCTCTCTTGTGCGCTACACTTGTGCTAGTGACCACACCACCTATCTGCTTTCATTATTACTACTTTACTTTTTTTTTCAATATATGAAATGTATTGTCAAATTGGTTTCCATACAACACCCAGTGCTCATCCCAAAAGGTGCCCTCCTCAATACCCATCCCCCACCCTCCCCTCCCTCCCACCCCCCATCAACCCTTAGTTTGTTCTCAGTTTTTAAGAGTCTCTTATGCTTTAGCTCTCTCCCACTCTAACCTCTTTTTTTTTTCCTCCTTCCCCTCCCTCATGGGTTTCTGTTAAGTTTCTCAGGATCCACATAAGAGTAAAAACATATGGTATCTGTCTTTCTCTGTATGGCTTATTTCACTTAGCATCACACTCTCCAGTTCCATCCACTACTTTACTTTTGAGATCTACTCTCTGAGCAAGTTTCAAATATGCAGTATAGTATTATTAACTATAGTCATGCAATACGTTATACCCTCATGACTTACATGCTGTCCTTAAATACTGGCTTGAAGTCCTGCTTTTGGAAGAAAATGTCTACATTAAAAATACTGACTCACCCCCATGGGGCCTCATTTTGAGTTGCTTATCTCTTTGCTTGAGAGGGTTTAGCAGAACAAGTCACTGTCTACTGCTGAGCACCACCTTGTGGATAAATAATGAGTTATGATGGCATCACTGGCATGTTGCAACAGTGTCTGGTCCAGAATTCTTGGATTAGCGTTCTTGCTCTGCTACCTACTGGCCGTGTGACTGTGTGCAAGCTGCTTAACCTGTGTCCCAGTTTCCTCTGTAAAGAGAAATAATCTATCAACTCTGTGGTGCCTGGTATTGTAGTAAGCACACAGAGCTATTAATCTGATGTCATTATATATAATAGTTTGAAAGCATTGTCAAATAAGGCCAGATTTCTAGATAAGGGCAATTGTAATAACCAATATCAATGCTATTACTAATAAGATAATAATGGCTAATATTTACTGAATACCTATCAGTGGCAGATGCCGGCCTGTGTTCTTTATGTGTGTATGTGCTGCATTCTTTACAATCCTCACAATACTCCTTTGTGTTGAACACTTTTATTATGCCCAGTTCATACGTGAGGGAACTGAGACTCTGAGTTAACTGCTTTGTCCAGAGTAACACATCTAACAAAGGCAGAGTTGAAATCCAATCCAAGTCTGGCATTAAACCTGTGATCTTAACTGCTCTAACTGCTTGTGAGAGGATTAAGCAAGGGGATTATATTTTTTAGGGAGAAGACATTGCGTGTGTGTGTGTGTATGTGCATATGCATGTGCATGCATGCGTTATACACAAGGGAGCAAGAGGAAGGAGAATAGTGGAAGTATGGTTGCCTTCAACCTGCTATATAGCTGTCCTAGGGAAAGGGATACCATGTTTTTTCCAAATGATCCCAAGTGTTATAATATTTGGGGTGAATATGTTGCTGCCCACCTATACAGAGTAAATTTCCTAGTAGCCAGAATTTTTTAAATATGAAATTATCTGCCCTTGGAGACAATAAAGTCTCCATTATTAGAGTTTCTTTCTTTCTTCTTTTTTAAATTTACATCCAAGTTAGTTAACATATAGTATAATAATGATTTCAGGAATAGAATTTACTGATTCATCACTTACATATAACACCCAGTGCTCATCCCAACAAGTGTCCTCCTTAATGCCCATCACCCATTTAGCCCATTCCCCCGCCCATCTCCCCTCCAGCAACCCTCAGTTTGTTCTCTGTATTTAAGAGTCTCTTATGGCTTATCACCCTTCCTGTTCTTATATTATTTTTGCTTCCCTTCCTTTATGTTCATCTGTTTTGTATCTTAAATTCCTCATATGAGTGAAGTCATATGATATTTGTCTTTCTCTGACTGACTTATTTCACATTGCACTCTAGTTCCATCCACATTGTTGCAAATGGCAAGATTTCGTTCTTTTTGATCGCCAATATTCCATTTTATATATATTATATATATATATATATATATATAATATATATAAAATTACACCACATCTTCTTTATCCATTCATCAGTCGATGGACATTTGGGCTCTTTCCATACTTTGACTATTGTCGATAGCAGTGCTGTAAACATTGGGGTGCTTTTGCCACTTCAAAACAGCACTCCTGTATTCTTTAAATACCTAGTAATATAATTGCTAGGTTGTAAGTTAGTTCTGTTTTTAATTTTTTGAGAAAAGCTCCATACTGTTTTCCAGAGTGGCTGTACCAGTTTGCATTCCTACCAACATTGCAAAAGGGTTCCCCTTTCTCCACATCCTTGCCAACATCTGCTGTTTCCTGAGTTGTTCATTTTAGCCATTCTGACAGGTGTGAGGTGGTGTCTCATCATGATTTTGATTTGTATTTTTCTGATGATGAGTGATGTTGAGCAACTTTTCATGTGTCTGTTAGACATCTGGATGTCTTCTTTGGAAAAGTGATTATGCATGTCTTCTGCCCATTTTTTCACTGGGTTATTTGTTTTGGGGGGTGTTGAGTTTGATAAGTTCTTTATAGATGTTGAATACTAACCCTTTGTCTGATACATCATTTGCAAATACCTTCACCCATTCTTTCAGTTGCCTTTTAGTTTTGTTGATTATTTCCTTCACTGCACAGAAGGTTTTTATCTTGATGAGGTAACAATAGTTGATTTTTGCTTTCGTTTCCCTGCCTCCAGAGACATGTCTAGTAAGAAATTGCTGTGGCCGAGGTCAAAGAGGTTGCTGCCTGTTTTCTCCTGTACAATTTTGATGGTTCCCTGTCTCATGTTTAGGTCTTTCATCCATTTTGAGTTTATTTTTGTGTATGGTGTAAGAAAGTGGTCAAGGTTCATTCTTCTGCATGTCACTATCCAGTTTTCCCAACATCACTTGTTGAAGACACTGTCTTTTTTCCATTGGATACTCTTTTCTGCTTTGTCAAAGATTACTTGGCCATAAATTTGTGGGTCCAATTCTGGGTTCCCTGTTTTGTTCCATGGACCTATGTGTCTGTGTTTGTGCCCTTATCATACTGTCTTGATGATTACAGCTTTGTAATATAGCTTAAAGTCTGGAATTATAATGCCTTCAGCTTTGGTTTTCTTTTTCAACATTACTTTGTCTATTCAGGATCTTTTCTGGTTCCATACAAATTTTAGGATTGTTTATTCCAACTCTGTGAAGAATGCTGGTGTTATTTTGATAGGGATTGCATTGAATGTGTAGATTGCTTTGGGTAGTGTTGTCATTTTAACAATATTTGTTCTTCCAATCCATGAGCATGGAATGTTTTTCCATTTCTTTGTGTCTTCAGTTTCTTTAATAAGCTTTCTATAATTTTCAGCACACAGATCTTTTACCTCTTTGTTTAGGTTTATTCCTAGGTATCTTACGGGTTTTGGTGCATTTGTAATGGGATCAATTCCTTGATTTCTCTTTTTGCTGCTTCATTATTGGTATATAGAAATGCAAACAATTTCTGTGCATTGATTTTATATCCTGTGACTTTGCTGAATTCATGGATCAGTTCTAGCAGTTTTTTTAGTGGAGTCTTTCAGGTTTTCCACATAGAATATCATGTCATCTGCAAAGAGTGCAAGTTTGACTTCTTCCTTGCCTATCTGTATGCCTTTTATTTCTTTCTGCTGTCTGATTGCTGAGCCTAGGACTTGTAGCACTATGTTGAACAACAGTGGTGAGAGTGGACATCCTTGTCATGTTCCTGACCTTAGGGGGAAGGCTCTCAGTTTTTTCCCATTGAGGATGGTATTAGCTGTGGGTCTTTTGTATATGGCCTTTATGATGTTGAGGTATGTTCCTTCTATCCCTACTTTCCTGAGAGTTTTTATCAAGAAAGGGTACTGTATTTTGTCAAAGCTTTTTCTTCATCTGTTGAGAGGATTATATGGTTCTTATCCTTTCTTTTATTAATGTGTATATCACATTGATTGATTTGTGAATATTAAACCAGGCCTGCAGCCCAGGAATAAATCCCACTTGATTGTGGTGAAAAATTATTTTAATGTGTTGTTGAATTTGATTGGCTAGTATCTTACCAAGAATTTTTGCATCCAGTTTCATCAGGGATATTGGTCTGTAATTGTCCTTTTTAGTGTCTCCAGACAAAGACCCCACTAAATCGAGGTAATGCTGTCTTCATAGAATGAGTTTGGAAGCTTTCCTTCCATTTCTATTTTTTGGAACAACTTCAAAAGACTAGGTATTAACTCTTCTTTAAATGTCTGGTAGAGTTCCCCTGGGAAGCCATCTGGCTCAGGACTCTTGTTTGTTGGAAGATTTTTTTGATAACTGATTCAATTTCTTTGCTGGTGATGGGTCTGTTCAAATTTTCTATTTCTTCCTGTTTCAGTTTTGGGTAGTGCATGAGTTTCTAGGAATTTGTCTCTTTCTTCCCTTTCTTCCAGATTGTCCAGTTGTTGGCATATAATTTTTCATAGTATTCTCTTATAATCATTTGTATTTCTGTGATGCTGGTTGTGATCTCTTTCTTTTGTGACTTTATCTATTTGGGTCCTTTCTCTTTTCTTCTTGATAAGTTTATCAATTTTGTTTATTCTTTCAAAGAACCAGCTCTTAGGTTCATTGATCTGTTCTACTAAGTTTTTTGTTTGTTTCCATATCATTTATTTCTGCTTTAATCTTTATTATTTATCTTCCTCTGTTGCCTTTAGGATTTATTTGCTGCTTCTTTTCTAGCTCCTTTAGGTGAAAGTTTATATTGTGTATTTGCAACCTTTCTTGCTTCTTGAGACAGACTGCATTGCAGTGTACTTTCCTCTTAGGACCACCTTCACTGCATCCCAATGGGTTTTGTCTGTCATGTTTTCATTTTCATTTACTTCCATGTATTTTTAAATTTCTTGTTTAATTTCCTGGTTAACCCATTCATTCTTTAGTAGGATGTTCTTTAACCTCCATGTATTTGAGGGCTTTCCAAATTTTTTCTTGTGGTTGATTTCAACTTTCATAGTGTTGTGATCTGAAAACATGCATGATATGATCTTGATCTTTTGTACCTGTTGAGGGCTGATTTGTGCTCAAGTATGTGTTCTGTTCTGGATAATGTTCCATGTATACCACATCTTTATCCATTCATCTATCAATGGACACTTGGGTGCTGTAGTTTGGCTATTATAAATAATGATGCTATAAACATAGGCTGCATGTTTTCTCTTGAGTTAGTGTTTTTATATTCTTTGGGTAAATACCCAGTAGTGCAATTCCTGGATCATAGGGTAGTTCCATTTTTAATTTTTTGAAGAATGCTTTATACTGTTTTCCATGGTGGCTATACCATTTTACTCTCCTACCAGCAACATACAAGGGCTCAAATTTCTCCACATCTTTGCCAACACTTATTTTCTTTCTTTAAAAAAACTACAGCCACTCTAGTAAGTCAATATCTAGTAAAAATGGTATCTCAGTGGTTGTGATTTGTAGTTCCCTCATGACTAATGATATTGAATGTCATTTGCCCTCCAGTTTTATGAAGATATAATGGACATACATCATTGTATAAGTTTAAGGCACACAACATAATGGTTTGACTTATATATAGTGAAATGATTGTCACTATAACTTTAATTAGCATCCACCATCTCATATAGATACAATAAAAAGAGAAAGCAAAAAAAGAAATAAGAAAGAAAGAAAGAAAGAAAGAAAGAAAGAAAGAAAAAAGAAAAAATTTTCTTTGTGATGAGAATTCTTAGGATATACCTTCTTAACAACTTTTCTATGGGTCATATGGCAGCGTTAGCTACAGTCATCATGTTGTACATTACATCCCTAGTACTTATCTCATAACCAGAAATCTGTAGCTTTTGTCTACCTTCTTTCAATTCCTTCTCCCCTACCCCCGTCTCACCTTTTGTAAACACAAATATGATCCCCCTTTTTTTATGAGTTTGATTGTTGTTTTTTTTAATTTCAGGTGTTTTTTTTTAGATTTCACATATAAGAAAGATCATGTTGTATTCATCTTTTCTTGTCTGACTCATTTCACGTAACATAATTCCCTCAAGGTCCATCTATGTTGTTGCAGATGGCAGGATTTCCTCATTTTATGCCTGAATAATATTCCATTGTTTATATATACCACACTTTCTTTACCAATTCATCTATCAGTGAACACTTAGATTGTTTTCATCTCTTCGCTATTGTAAATAATACTGTTGTGAACATGGGAGTGCAGGTATCTTTCAAGTTGGTGTTTTTGTGTCCTTTGGATATAGTCCCAGAAGTAGAAATTTTGGATCATATGCTAGTTCTATTTTTAATTTTTTAAGGATCCTCCATACTGTTTTCCATAGTGGCTGCACCAGTTTACAATGCCAACAACAATCAGCACCATTTTAATGTACTTGACATCCATTTGTACTTGATTAATGTACTTCTTTGGAGAAATGTCTATTTAAATCCATTGCCCATTTAAAAAATGTGCTTGTTTATCTTTTTGTTGTTGAGTGTAACAATTATTTACACATTCTAGATAATAGTCCCTTATCAGATACAGCTGATTCTCATTGTTTACAGATTCTATATTGTGAATTTACCTACCTGCTAAAACTTATTTATAACTCAAAAATCAATATGGTTTTGTCATCATCTGAAGACATGTAGAACAGTGAAAACTTTAGTTGCCAGAGGCACACATTCCTAGCTGAGGTAGAATAAGATGTCACTCTACCTTCTTGTTCCAGCTGTTACACAGAGATGAGCACAGGATGAAGATGGTCAGGGCAGTGCAGTGTAATACAAGCCTGTTGGACGGGTGTGAATCCCAAAGCTGGCATCCAATAGTAGCGTGGTCTCAGGTAAGTCACTTAACTGTTCTGAGCTTTGTTTTCTCTCATGTAAAATTAAGAAGAAAATGAATTTTTTTTTATTTTTAGGATTTATGATAATCTGTGTGATTATGTCCCTTCCCTCTATATGTCCCTTGTCTATATACATTCCTAGAAGCAGTATTTTAGTCTTTGCTAATTCAGTGTTTGCAGTGATTTTTAGAATGTAAATATCACAGATAACAAGAATAGACTACATGATGTACAAATATTTTCTCCCATTTGTTAGGTCTTGTCACTTACTTGATAGTGTCCTTTGATATGTAAACATTTTTAATTTTGATGAAATCCAAATTGTCTATTCTTTATTTTGTGGCTTATGCCATAGTTTTAACTTTTGAGGGGAAGTGGGTTTGCTTAGTTCAATCACAGATGAAGCAATTATGCTTAAGTGTATTCCCATTCATTGATAATTAGTTGCAGAAGTGCTTAGAAGAGGTTAATTGATTTACCATAATGAAGGGCAGAGTTGAGACTCCAACTGGCACCTGATGTTAAAACTTGTAATCTTACCTGCTCTAATTATGCAGAGAAGGGATCATTATGGTGAACTAAAGAAACACTTGAAAGTGATCAAGTTTCTCTCAAAGAGTGGGTAGCATTTAGATAAAGAGGAGAAAGGAAGTAGTTTTTTTGTTTGTTTTTTTGTGGGTTTTTTTGCAGGGGATTCTTGTTTGTAGAAAGTGTATGCAATTATAGCAGATCTCTATAAATAATGACAAACTCTTATCACCACCTCAACTTCTTTGTTCCTGGTATTTTACTCCACTGCCTTTGGCCTTAATACAAGTCCCTAATACTTAGTGGAGGTTGGCTGTTGTGATAATTAATTATGGACACAAGAGGGCGCTAAAAGATCTCGGTGCTTCTGGTTCCTTAGGCCCAGGTGTAGGAAAGTAATGTTACCCCCTCCATTATTGCTGTTTCTATTTGCAGAAAAGAATTTAGATTACAAAACTCAGGAAAATCTGAGTAGAACTAATGAAAATAAAAGCCTAATAATATACAAATGTTTAGATTTCAAGATTGGCTGAAGTCCAGTCCCAGAGTTGTTGATGATTTGGCACCATTTTAAATGAATATAGTAGTAAGACTATACTTTCAGGGATCATTTCTATAGTTTGTTAAATGAATGTAGTAGAATTTCAGAACTAGAAAGAATATTTGAAATTACCTTTCCTTTTCTCCCTTCCTTCTCCCTTTACTCCTCTTTTTCTCCTTTCTTTCTGGCAATCTCTCCAGTTTGGAAAATAAAACAAACTATAAGCAGAGCTGTTCTTCTATATATATGATTTATACACAAAAAATTTAAAGCACACAAAAACATTTGAAAACTACTGGAGTTTGATCCTACTGTTTCACATGGGGAAAAATTAAATCAAGACAGAAAAAAAAAAATGATTGTTCAAGGTCTCACAGCAAGTTATTGGCAAAGTCAGTTGCAAGTTCCAACTCTTTTCACCACATCATTTTACAAACATGCCCACCGGTCTTTTGCTGCCCTCTAGGCTGGGATTTCTGAAGTAAGGCTCACCTGTGGGGACTTCAGATTCACTCTATATCACTAGACATATTACTACATAATACATTAAAAGAAACATTATACTAGTCTTGTTATGGGTCTTGGATGTTTTGGCTACCTGTGTGCTCTTTGAGCTCTAGAGAGAGGTTGAAGATTACCCTGAATTGGCCCCAAATGTTTTCTCTGAGCTTGCAAATATCACATAGACAGATACAGGAGAAATCTGCACATATGCTGCATGGTACAAACATCCTCTGCTTTAGGAGTGTGGTGCCAGGAACAAAGAGATTGGAAAAGTTTCTGTAGTTGATTTGGGGATTGGTTGGAATCCCTAGTTCGAATGACACAACCTATTTAGGAAAGTCACAATTCAGGAGGGACACACAAAAACTTGTGCATATCCAAAAGAAGGGACAAGATCATGAAAAATAGGAAACACCAAGTCTATGCAGAAGAGTAGAAGAAACTACTATTTAGTAGAAGCTCAGAGATAACTCAGGTGCCAAAATAATTATCTTCAAGTACCCGAATGACTAACCTGAGCCAGGAGGAACTTAGCTGCTCTGTAAGCCTAGAACTAGGACCTATGGGTAGAATTTGGTGGGATTTAGAGCTGAGCTTACTAGTCAGAGCTATATAACGATGCCCTGGATGCCATAGAGACTTGGGCATCACATGTACATGTGAATGGTTCCTGGTTCCATCCCTACTGCATATATGATCCTGGGAACGGTGGTGATGAAGAGGAGTAATATTTCGCAATGTTGTGTAGATAGCTCTTTCTTCCCCTACCCACATGCTTTTCTACATCATGGTCTCGCTGCCAGCTTATAATGTCAGGATTTTGAAAGTAAGCACTAAGAGAGTAGTTTGAGAAAAAGGGTTTTGAGTACTCAAAGTCTGGCTTTTAGAATCAAAGGCCAGAATGTCTGAAAGGAATCAGAACATAAAGTCTATACTAAGACAGTAGGTTTGGAAACATAGAGTAGGAGTTGCACTGCTCCAAATAAAAATTCTTCAGGCTCCAGCTTAAGCTGTGAAAGAAAGACAATGTCAAGGGAAGAGATTGGTGAGCCCAGCCTGCTGGGGCTCAACATGCCAGGGGGAATCTGGACAGAGCAGTGGAATCAGCACTAAGACTGTTAACTACCAATGGGAAAACATGTATCACAAGATGGGAAGCAAATTTTTAACGCAGATCATGGGATCACTTTAGACAATTGCACCAGTGTTGTAAAACATCCGTGCCAAAGAGCTATCTGTATTAGCTGCCCTCACTGCCTCCTTATGAAGACCTCTCCTGACACACCAGCAGTGTGTTCCTCTTTGTCCTAACAAGAGTAACAGCTCTTTGGGACCCATGTTTTGCTCAGCCTCATCCAACTTGCCTTGTATGGAAAAATCTTTGGTTTGCTTTTTTTTTGGTATGTTCTAAGGCCCAGTTGAAATGCCAGGAGGTCTCCTGAATAGCGAAAGGAAGAATGCTTATATAGAAGGGCAGGCTCAAGTCTGTGCCTTAGGAAAGTAGAACTGGTGTGAGAGATCCAGTCTGCTCCTCTCCTCTCTCGCTCAAAAGAGTAGTTTCAGTGACAGGTTAACCATTCTTCTACGCTTCTCATCCAGTTACAGCTAATTTGTCTACATCTTCTTTTTCTGTTATAGATGATAACCATAACTGTTATTTTATAAATGTGTTCCAAAGCTAAATGAGATAGAATGCATAAAAACATTTTGCATTTAAAATACTAGCATGTTGATTTTCTTAGAATATGTTCACTAGATGGAAGCTGTTATTATTATTCAAGAGATGATGAGATCATAATCCCTTTAAGTTTTCTTGTGCAACTGAATGACTACTTGCTGTTCCTGTGGGAAAGGTTATTAAAATTTCTGAATGTGATAGTGATAAGTGATTTTTCAGTTTAGATTAATATTTTTCAACTGCCTCTGCCTGGGCTACAATAGGCTGGCTGTATCAGAATAACTTTTGGGATAAGTGTTTTTTTCTAAAAAAAAGATTTTATTTTTAAGTAATCTCTGCACTCACTGTGGGGCTCAAACTTACAACCCCAAGATCAAGAGGTGCATGCTTTATTGACTGAGCCAGACAGGTGACCCAACCTGGGATAACTTTTAAAAAATACCTAAGTCTGGGCTCAAATCCAGAGACATTAGTAGATCTAGAGAAGGGTTCCAGATTCTGTGTTATTAACATGCTGCTTTCTTCTGGAAGATTTAGGGAATAATCTATGCCCTTGCCTTTTCCAGCTTCTGCCTCATTCCTTGGTTCATGGCCCTGCATCACTTCAGCCTCTGCTTCCATTGTCACATGTTCCTTTCTGACTCTGCCCCTCTACCTTCCTCTAATAAGGACCTTTGTGATTACATTGGGCCCTCCAGGAAAATCCAGAGAAATCTTTTTATCTCAAGATTCTTAACTTAATCACATCTGCATAGTCCCCTTTGCCATATAAATAACACATAAGGTCACACACTGGCAGATTCTAGGAATTAGAATGTGGACATCTTTGGGAGACCATTATTCTGTCATTGATGATAAGCTGATTTTGTTTTGTTTTGTTTTGTTTCTTTTTTTTTGACTGTCAAATACACAGAAGAATCCCTAGATGATATCATTCATTCCCACCTAAATCCACATGTGAGAGGTTTTTTCTTGTACACTGCCAACGTTCCCTCTAAATGTCCATTTCATTGGTTATCCAGGTGTCCAAGTAGGCCAATGAAGAGTTGACAATTCTAGGGTAAGACGAATGGGAACAGAACAAGCTTAAGGGTGAGGGTATAAATGCTATCAATCTTGCTAGATGATCAGTGGGCTAGATATTAACTTCTGTCAAAGACAGGACTTCCTTATAACTCCTCTGTACAGGCAACATAAGACTTCACGTCTGAAGGCACTAGCCTCTGTCCCTGGGCCCTGGATACAGGTAATGCACACTCAAATTGACACTGAGCATTCCCTTTATGTTGACTTAGTAGTGTCCTCTCAGTCTCTCTGGCTATGTCCCCTCATTCTTTGTCCAGCTAATCTCTGGGTCTCCCCTGTGTCTTTCTTCTTGGCCTTGGAGATCTATCCTTTATATCAAAGGTAGGAAAATGTTATCACTCATATCATGACAATATCATACATTCTTTCAAAATTTCATGTGTTATAACAGGTGGGTTGCTAAACTCAAAAGCTAACAATTGACTTTCTTTGTTTTCTCTGCCTTCTGCTGTCAGTTCATCTCTAAGACAATGACGAAGAATTCTTAGCTGACTGAATGAGGGAAAGGATTGAAGCAAACTCTGGAAACAAAAGTATATTAATTAACATTTCAAAATATCCATCTTCACGATGTTTAAGATTCATGATGTTTGAATTGCAAAGATATAATTTCACTAAGTCCATAACTATTGCCCGTTCTAGTCTACCACACCCCTTTGTGCTGTCTTTAGCTTTTTCACTTCAGTAATTTCTTCATAACTTCAAGACCTTGGATTACCTAAGTGGCAATGGCATATTCCACCCCTACCAACACACCTCCCACAGTTATTAAATCTCTACTCTCACTTTGTGACGAGAGCATCCGGCTCTCCAACTCCTGGGAAAGGTTGACTGTCAAGGGCTCTGCACCACCCTGCGTTCAGCTGCCAGTCTGTCTTTCCACAATTTCAGCCAACTCTCTCTGACTCAGCTCTCTGTCTGCAAAACCAGGCAAGGACTTGTAGAAAGCATCTCCTACTCTTTCTCTTCCAGGGAAAATAGGATTAGCATTAGGTACACTGAACACAGGGCAGCTCCCTTTCAGTTTGTTTGTCTGGTATTAAAAGGGGATGGGAACTAGCTTAGCATCTGAAATGAGTTCCTTCCCACAGATGCCTGCCCACCCTCTAATACCCAGGTACACATCAAGAATGTGGACTGTGCTTGGCAGTTCAACTGGTCCAGCTTCCTTAATGCAAGTGGCTGCTTGTCTGCTTCTGTTTCACCATTCCAACTCTTCTCTTCCAATTTTATAGTGAAACAATACAAGGAGGCAGCCTAGATTAGTGTGTAAATTACTGTGTGTTTGCATCGGAAAAAATATGGATTAAGTCCCAATTTTGCTACTTACTAATTATGTGACCTTGGGCAACTTAGTTAACTTGCTAAAGCTTCTATTGCTCCTCTATAAGCAAGACTGAAGACACCCACGTCACTGGATTGCTGTAAGGATAAATAAAATAAAATATGTAGGGCACTTAGTGGCATGCTTGGCACACGGTGCTCCACAAATTGTAGTCATTGTTATATTCTGTTTTACTTTATAAAAATGTGCTTACTTCTTATTGTGAAAAAGAGCATGCTTCAACTATGGAAGTAAGTAAAGAAGGAGATGTGGTCCCTGCCTTCAAGAAATATTATAGACTAATGGGAGAGATGGAAAATATCAAAGTAAGTAAAGGGAATGGACGGAGCAGGGTATCGTTAGAGGGAGAGAACTACGTGAACATGAAGCTGGAACAGCACAGCCTGGAGAAGGGTCCCAAGAGAAGCCTCACCGCACAGGCGTGGGAAAGGCCACCCTGACGTTACGTCCCATCTTATGGGCAAAATCTTTCCCCATGTCTCTGTGTGAGACTCTTCTATTCAATAGTGCTGCATTAAGACCATGAACATACATGCCTCTATTATTCTGTGTTTGGGGGGATAACCATGGATTGGAGCTGCAGTTAGTTAGGAGCCTCTAGAAAAATGAGCAAAGAAACATCTCTTTCTTTTTAGTCCACTTGTCCTTCCCTTACACTACTGTGATAATCTGGTTCACAATTAAAAAGCTTAGTTTTTGTTTTTGTTTTTGTTTTTGTTTTTTTTTCCTAGATGCTGTTCAATCACAGAAAATCTCTGGGCAGGTTTTAGCTATGTCTAAAATTTGGAATGAAGATTAACTGAAGTGTGTGTATGCCAAGCTGAGTGCATGGCTGCCCTATCTACAGTTGATAAAGCATGCAGATTCTCTGAATGCCTTACCAGACAGTCATTGCGAATGTGGGCTGAGTAGTACATAGGGAGCTGGCTGGGTCATTCCTCAGCTCACTAGCACAAAAGTTACAAAACTCTCCTGTTCCCCAATGTCACAAGGAGGCAGTGGAGTATTATGAGAATGAGGGCACTTATACAGATCTTTTTCAACTTATGATGAGGTTAATAAACCCATGGTTTAAGTTGAAAATATTTAAGTCAAAAATTCATTTAATACAGCTAACCTACCAAACATCATAGCTTAGCCTAGTGCACCTTAAACATGCTCACAACACTTCCAATAGCCGATAGTTTGGGGAGCGGGGAACCTATTTCAAAATAAAGTGCTGAATATATTATATAATGTATTGAATACTGTACTAAAAGTGGAAAACCAAATGGTTGTATGGGTATCAGTTGTGTATCCTTATGCGCATGAGGCTGACTGGGGGGTGTGGCTCACTGTCACTGCCCAGCAGCTTGAAAGAATATCTTACCACATATCAGTGGCCCTGGAAAAGATCCAAATTCAAAATCTGAAGTATGGTTTATACTGAATGCATATTGGTTTCTCACTATGAAAAAGTCAAAAAATTAAAGTCAAACCACCTTAAGTTGGGGAATATATTCTAGTGATAGCCCAGCTGTGATAATTATATGTAAAACGAGGCAAATTTTCTTAATTGCTTTCTCAATGAGCAAAATAGGTGAAGTAATCCTTTCCTGTGGCTCTGTAGAACACAAATGTAATTTTCTTTGAAGAATCTGATACTTCTTGTTGTAAAGTGGTAAGAAGTGATAACTTCAGCTTGAGCCACTGCACCTGGTCGTTGTGAAGATCTGACAACGTAAAGGAAAACATTTTGGCAACTTTGTCTTCAAGGCCAGTTTTTAAATGTCTGAGAAGATTGACAATATTCCTATGAAGGTGTCTCCGGGTTCATCATTTCCTCTTCCTCCATCCTCATAGGACAGAGTTTCTAGGTCTCTGTAGACCATCCTGCAGAGGGTCTCCTCCTCTGACCCTGTTGAATGCATTGTAATCAGCCACAGCATATATATCTTGCAGAACATTAATCAGCCTCAGATTTTCCAATTCTGGTAGAGAGGCAACAGGAAAGGGAGTGTCTTCCAGGAGTTGAGTCTCTCAGAATAAGGCATTTGGTGAATAGGATAACCACATGTCAATGTACTTAAGTCATTCCAATGCCTTCTGCTCGCACTTGGAATAAAATCTAGGCTTGTTGCTGAAGACTGCCAGCATTCATGTGCTCTGGACCTGGCCTACCTTGAGCAACCTGCATTACGATCCAGTCATATGGGCTCTCTGTTCTTCGTATATGCCAAACCCATTCTTGCTCTATGGCTTTTGTTCCTACTCTTTCCTCCTCCTCCTGCAGTGCTGTTCCCCTAAACCTTTGCGTGGCTGGCCGTCATTCCTTCATCCTAAATCCCTTCTCAAGTCAATGCTAACTTCCTTGAAGAAGCCTTTCCCACTTACGCTAAGGTTCCCTCCTCTGCCCCCATCACCATCTCATTCATTTATAGCTCTTATCACAATCTGCAATTGAATTATGCATTGTTTCATTCACTTGCTTACTCTGTACCTTCTCAATACAATGAAACTTGTTCTTGCAGTATAATATTCCAAATATTTAATAACTGGTGTCACATGGCACTAATCAATCAGAGTTGATACTGGTCAGAATCTTGGGTCAGGGTCCAGGAAGCCCCTCTTTCTGCCCTTTAACCCTTATGTTGCTGGCATGTGGGGAGATATAGAAGTCCTGAGGGAGGAGTTGGAGTAAATAGGGCAATGCATGTGAACTAGGAGACTAGGGAAATGGGTAGTCATCCATTAGTATGGAAAATATTTCAATATTTTAGCAATCGGTATGGCCACTAGTTTGTACTGTTTAAATATTAATTTATTTCAGGATTTCAGGACCTAAAACAGTGACTGGGACATAGCAGTTCCTCACATGGTGAATTACTTGAATATCAAGTCCACCTACCACTTTCTCCAAGTTGATGTTTTCTAGAAGAGCTCTATAACTGCCCTGGGCTTATGAGTTATACAAAGGGGTAAATACTGGTGTATTTAGGCCATGGATCTTGGTTTAATGATAACTAATGTCTGTAACTCTTCATAGTTTACGAAATCTACATATGAATTGCCTCATTTTGTCTTCACAACTCTCCTGAGAGAGTAGCAGGACAAAAATTATTGTATTCGTTTTTCAGTCAAGTAAACTCAGGCTTTTACAGGTCAACTGATAGCTAAAGAGTAGTCCAAGCTGGGAAATAAATAGCTTATGTCTTCTGGGTAGGGACTGTGTTCTTTCTACTAGCTTCTGTATTCTGTCTCCAGCTAGATGGATCTGAACCTGAAGATGGAAGCAGCTACTGGATACATTGTAGAGATTCTGGCCTCCACAAGTAGGATTATATATGCCTTTAAATTTTTTTTTTTTAATGTTTATTTATTTTTGAGAGAGACAGAGACAGAATGTGAGTGGGGGAGGAGCAGAGAGAGACACACACACAGAATCCCAAGCAGGCTCCAGGCTCTGAGCTGTCAGCACAGAGCCTGACTCGGGGCTTGATCTCACGAGCTGTGAGATCATGACCTGAGCCAAAGTCGGACACTCAACCAGCTGAGCAACCCAGGCACCCCTATATATGCCTGTATACAGTAAAGTGTGACTGGGTTACAAAATAGGGGATTTCAAGCAAGATTGACCAGCTTGTGAGGGTCTAGATGGCCCTAGAAACTAAGAGGTTGGAAGAACAGTTAATGACCAATATGGAAAAGCCTTAATGGAAATATAGTTAATCTTTTCAGACACTTAAAAACCAGTCTTGAGGGGCGCCTGGATGGCGCAGTCGGTTAAGCGTCCGACTTCAGCCAGGTCACGATCTCGCGGTCCGTGAGTTCGAGCCCCGCATCAGGCTCTGGGCTGATGGCTTGGAGCCTGGAGCCTGTTTCCGATTCTGTGTCTCCCTCTCTCTCTGCCCCTCCCCCGTTCATGCTCTGTCTCTCTCTGTCCCAAAAATAAATAAAAAACGATGAAAAAAAAAAAAAAACCAGTCTTGAAGACAAGATTGCCAAGACTTTTTCTCAGCAAGTTCACAGGGCAGAGTTAATACCAACAGTGAAAAATAATTGCAAAAATCAGAGTTTTTGTTTTTGTTCTTTTATTTTTTTGGATTCGAATATAGTTAACATACAATATTATATTAGTTTCAAGTATAAAATATAGTGATTGAACAATTCTACCCATTACTCAGTGCTCATTGTAATAAGTGTACTAAAAATATACATTTAAAAATGAAAAGTAAAATAGATTAGGGCAGTGTTTACCAAAATATAGTACATACAAGATGGTGCTAAAAATTGATTTTACTTAGAACATTGTTGAACACTTTGAATACTTTTATTTGTTATGAATTTATTTTAATATGTATTGGAGAAAACACATAAATAGTAGACAAATTTTGTGATTTCAGATACATAAGTAGTTAAAATAAATATTCAAGTTTTTAAAAAAATGAAACCAGATCATTTAAAGAGAAATTTTGAGTGCATATTAATAAAGGTAACTCTCAGACAATACAAATAAAGTGATAGATGAGTGAATAAAATCTGTGAAAATAATATTCCTAGAGCTAGCTCTATTACTTTGCATGATCTTGAACATATTTTTAACATTTCCTCACCTGTTTAATAATTTTGTGGCAAGGATTCAATGACTGAATGCATGGAAAGTATTCGGCACAGTTTGACACATAGAGCTCAACAAATGGTAGCTATTGTTTTCACATTTTATCAATAGCAAGGAGAACTTTGAACCGTGGAAAGCTGTGAAGCCAGAAGCTCCTTGTCATTGGAGGTATACAAACAAGACTAGGAGGGTATCTGTCGATGCTGCAAAGGACTTTCCTCCTTTGGTGGGAACTCAGCTAGAACTTTGAGGTGATTCCAGCTGGGAGTTTCCTATAATTTTTCTTTTGGTGAATTCCAGGATGCAGGAGAGACTTGGAACTAGAGTTTTTCTCCTACATCTTGGGAGGCCCCTTAAGTTGCTGCTCATCAAGACTCAAAGAACCATTGCTCTCTGAGCACCATTGTTGGCTGTGACACTCAGGCTTGGCCTTTCCATCACCCACATCACTGTCAAGGAGAGCTGTCTGAGAACCACACAGCTATTGTCCTATAGTTCTTGCCCAACCAGGAAAAACGCCTGTTCTGTCCTCGCATCCTTCCTCACAACCGTGGGAAAGACTAGAAGGGTTTCTCATGGGTATAGAGAGAATCCATCCTATCTAACTCTCAACTGGAACCTGGCCTATTCCCAGTAGTGGCTGCTGAGGCTTCAGGTCCACCTTGAGAGTTCTGGCTATGGGAAAACTTTTCTTAAACAAGCTGAAATATGTTTCTCTGTAGCTTTCACCCACATGCTCTAGTGTCATCTCCTTGAACCACAAAGAACAAGTTTCCCCGTTGCCTCCCATGGGAAACTTCCAGAAGATTGCAGACTAATGGAGTGTTTGTCCTGTGGTTGTTCATTTCCTTGTCATTCTCCATTGTTCTCACAGATGCATTGTTTCTGTCAAGCAGCTTCCAGTACCCTCCTCTGCCTAGTTATTGATAGCATGCTCTAATATGGTGCACCTCTGCCTTGTTTAAAGGGTAGAGATTGTAGAATCTGGGCCCCCTTTTCTTCATAAAGACACTTGCTCTCAGTAGCAGTTCAGTTACAAGGGGTCGAGTAACTATATTTATTTGAAGCCACTAGTAATAGATCATGGGATGTTTGGTGTTCTTTAAGGCTCTGACCCCCCAGGGGTAACTGCTATCCCAGCTCATAACACCAGGGGTTTCTTTTTCTTGTTTTTGAGCTTTAATTAAGTAGGTTCATACAGTGTATACTCTTTTTGTGTTGGACTTCTGTTGTTCTACATTTCTCTACATTGTTTTGATAGTCATATACTACAGCCTGTAACAATACTTTGTTTATTCTCATTGATATGTATAGTATATATCATTGTGTCTGCATTCTATTTTGTGACTATACAAATTTCCATTCTAAGGATATACTATAATGTATTGATCTGGCCCCTTATTTTTTTTTAAGTTATCACTTATTTTTTTTATTATATGAAATTTATTGTCAAATTAGTTTCCATACAATACCCAGTGCTCATCCCAAAAGATGCCCTCTTCAATGCCCATCACCTCCCCTCCCCTCCCTCCCACCCCCCATCAACCCTCAGTTTGTTCTCAGTTTTTAAGAGTCTCTTATGCTTTGGCTCTCTCCCACTCTAACCTCTTTTTTTTCTTTTTTTTTTCCTTCCCCTCCCCCATGGGTTTCTGTTAAGTTTCTCGGGATCCACATAAGAGTGAAAACATATGGTATCTGTCTTTCTCTCTATGGCTTATTTCACTTAGCATAACTCTCTCCAGTTCATCCACGTTGCTACAAAGAGGATCTGGCCCCTTATTAATAGATATTAGGACTGTTTCTTATCTTTGATATACAAACAATGCTGCTGGGCACAACACTGAACTTACATCATTTTGTGTATATGTAAGTAGAACTACCAAATAAATTCCTAGAAGTACAACTACTAGGTTAACAGGTATAGATATTTGTAATATTGAAGAGTGTTGACAAATTACCCTCTCTACAGGATGTACCCTTTACATTCCCATCAGCAGATTTTTTGAGTTTATTTTCTTAGGATTTTAAAGGTTAAAGCTTGAAGAGTCAGAAACCACATTGTATAACCCACTCATCTTACATGGACAGAAATCAAAGACCTTACAAGTAAAAAGACTTGCACAAAGCCATAGAACAGGTTAGCTATAATCCTAAAATTTGGAAGGAGGCTTAGATGCTGGCCTCACATTTCAGAGAGACCCAACAAATCTCAAACTCCCTGTCCTGCCTACAGCTATTGGCATGCTGCCTCTTTGTCCCCTCCTCTTCACCAAGTGCCTTCAAAGACAAGCACAAAAAGGCCCAGCCCCACACACCAGGACCACCATCCTAAGAGATCTCTTTCAATTCTGCTTCCCTAGTTTCAGTCCACAGACTGAGGATTCTAATATCTAATTCTAATGTCATTTCTCTGCTGAGTTCCAGGACTGGACGCATAGTCCACTATGCATGAATATCTCAAGGGTGCTTCAATCTCACGACGCTCAAAACTGAACCCATCCACTTTCTCTCAATTTCCCATCTCTGTAATGAAGATAGTAAAAGGACTTACTTTACAGGGTTGTTACTTACAGGTTGTTATGAAGATTACATGAATGAATATGCACTTAGAATAGGAACTTAGAATAAAGCATAAAGCTCTTAGAATAGTAACTGATGAATTTGCTATGTAGCTATTATTGGTGAGTATAGGAAAGCAAATAAATAAAATATATGATGAATGGTGATGTGGGGGAAAAAATGAAGTTGGAGAGCTTGGGAAGTGCCAATAGGGATAGAAGAATGCCACAGGGCAATTTTGAAAAAATGATCTATTCCTCAAAGTTTTCTTCTTGCAAGAAACAAAGGTCTGAGGAAATTCTTGACAAACCATGAAAGATATATATAAACCATTATGGTTTGTTGGTCACTATGAGTATTTTTCAAGTTGTTCAAAATTCTCAGCATGAGGAGCCTTCTCCCCAATGGCTAAAGTTACTTCTAGATCCTGAATCCATTTCTCTGGACTCCTCAGAGGGAGTGAATTCATGGTGAGGTTAATTTCCAAGGGATATGGGATTGCATTTGTAGATGGCAACAGCCTGCCTCATAAGAGTCTGTGAAAGTCCAGTGTCAGCTTGCTGCAGAGAAGGATCGTGGCAACCTGGAAGGATGATTGGGTAGACTTGACACACAGAGCTGAGCCACTCAAAGTACCATCAGCAGAATGCTGCCGGTTCACAAACTGTCACATCAGTCCACAAGAAGTCATATTTTGGAACTACTTCTGAATGTCCCATTGATATGAATGTATGGAATCAGAAAAGATGCAGGCGGCAAATAACTGTAGATGCAGAGTTTTAGATGGGAAAGGCCTTTCATCCTTCCAACTCTTTCACTTAGAAAATGAAGGTAAAAAATAAAAGTGCTACATGTAGAAGCCCAAACCATCCCAGACCAAGTGCTGGCTTGATGAGTTCTCAACCCTGGGGCTCTGAGAAGGTAAGAGATCTGCCTTTTTAGATTAACTGCCTTCAGTCACGCAGACCCCATGTTAGCTGACTCAGCAGAGAGGGCAAGGAGCCATTCAACTCATTTTACTTTGGACTGTGTCCAGGCATTTCCCTGGGAAGGAAAGGACTTAGGGGACAATTTGAGGACTCCACCCAGATAAAAGCGTTCTGGTGTAATCCAGTGAGTAGGTGATTTCCATCTGGGGGAATGTCCAACGCCACAGATGACCAATATCTGCAACTACACAGTGAAGAGAAGAGATGAGGAAAGGATTCATAAAACACCTGAAGGGAGGCAGTGGGAAGTGATGCAGAGAGCCCCAGGCTTTGGAGCTTGAGCTGAGATTCAATTCACTACTCTTTCCTCTACTGGCTTCTGATTTCAGGTTCTTGTGTACTTACCTGAGGCCATACCCCCTTTGTAAAATTGCACATTGCATGGTTGATGTGAGCCTCAAGTGAGAACTAGATATCAAGTGTTTGTAAACTATAAAAAAACCACAGTGTTGTTAGAATAATAAGGCCTGCGCTGAATTGCATCAGACTATCAATACTATTTGTGGAATTTACACAGTCATCTTGGTCAGAACACTGGTAAGTGAAACTTGAAAGACACTGTGAGAAAACACCTGTAGGCGTGGAATTGCATAATGTAGAAATATGGTGATTTTATGTGTATGCATGTGTGTACGTGTTTGCACTTTTTCAGTGCTATATTTGTGCTCCAGTGTTAATTACATTTTGATAAGATGGGATCAGATGCAATATGGGACAAAGGTTCAGACCAAGGACTTTGAGTTCCAACTCCAGCTTACGGCCTTGGTGACAAAATCACTTAATTTGCCTGAGCTTTGCTTTCATCATGTGCCAAATGGTGATAGTCCTATCTATTTTATAGTGTGGATGTGAGAATGAAATATAATAAAAATATGAAACTGAGCAAAACAAAAGACTGCAATAAATGCCAGTTACTGTCACTGATGTTATTATTAGTAGTAATAAAACCCACTCCATGCCTCCGTCTGGATGGATGGAGCCTCTTGCCTGAGTGACAGTACCCACAGTGGGACAAGCAGTAGAGACAATCACTGTGTGAGGAGGGAACACCATTTTTGCAGTCTGGACCTTCCTGGTTTGCAGAGGAAGTCTTCAGAATCAGAGCTAGGGTTTGATTCTCTATTCCTTGTCTTTCTAAGTACTTCTAGAAATGAAAGAAGCCTATGTATTCTGGGAACTACGAATGAGAAAAATTAAGGAATAAAAAAAATTTTTGCAGCCTCCTCTGAAATCGTCCAGGGAATTAAGCTGGACAAATAGGGAGACCAACAAGGAATAAGACACATGGGCACAGTTGGAGACAGTGTGTGCACTGTCCTTAGGACTGAGGAGATGGAAGCCTCAGAAAAACATAGTGGATAAAAAAGTGACTTTAACATCAGCCAAAGCTGGGTTCAAATTCCATTTCTATCACAAACCATTGTGTAGTTGAGAAAGGTGCTTGAACTTTCTGTACAATACAAAACGGAAAGAAAATAATACTTTTCTCCTTGAGATGAGATAATATATGTGAAGTGCTTGGCAAAGTGATCATACTTTTGCTACTTTTAGTAGCTAAGCACCAGACAAGTTTCTTTTGGAAACTTGTTTGATCTTAATCCCTAAAATTATTAACTTATCTATTTGACATAGATGAAGACGTTCATTTTGAAAAAAAATTTTTTTAAGGTTTTATTTATTTTTGAGACAGAGAGAGACAGAGCATGAGTGTGGGAGGGGCAGAGAAAGAGGGAGACACAGAATCCAAAGCAGGCTCCAGGCTGGGAGCTGTCAGCACAGAGCCTGATGTGGGCCTTGAACCCACAAACTGTGAGATCATGACCTGAGCTGAAGTTGGACACTTAACCAACTGAGCCACCCAGGTGCCCCTGAAGATGTTCATTTTGAAAATGCTACTCTGGTTTACATATTAAGATCATCAAAGAGAAATGATTGAGGTCCAAGTCGGGACACAACTGTAAATAGGGGAAGGAATAGGGTTTACCTGATCCTGGGCTTAGAAATGATGGCAGATAGAGAGAGAAGCCCCCCAGAAAAGAGAGAATTCTAGACTCCTGAGTCAGGTCTGCTAAAACTGCTGTTCCTCTCCTTCTGGGGATTATGGTCCTGACACACTTCACTTTTAAAATCTTGCAGTCTAACTTAACTCAATAAACTGTTGCCTGATCAGTTACTTTTCTCATTCTGTTCTTCATTTTGTTTTCTTTTTTCCACAAACAGTTATTAAATGGCTGCTTGTTCTTGGCATTAGAAGACTTTTTGGAATAATAACAGTTCCTGACATTGGAAGAAACAGAGAGCTCTGATTTCTGTCTCCAAATAACTACAATACAAGGCAACATGTGATAAGAAACCTGAGAGAAAAGAGTTTCATGAGGAAGGGTAGTCAAGAGCTAGAATTTGAATTATAGAGCTATTTTAATAGTTCATGAAAACCAAATTTCAGATAGAGACAGTGTTGTGTAAAGAGACTCAAAAACTAGTACGTAGTTTGGTATGGGGAGGGGAGTTCTCAGGAATGATTCTAGAATTAATCCCTGATCAAGATATCAGCACATTTAAGTATGTTGGAGTCTAGACTGCTTTGTTTCAATGCTAGTGTTACTTCTTAACTAACTTGTGTGACCTATGGCCAATAACATAATGTCTTTTTGTGTCAGTTTCTGCATCTATGAAATGGAATCATAATAATATAAACAACTTTCAGAGCAGCCAGAAGGATTAGGTTAGGTAATCAGTGTAACATTATTAGCATAGGGCCTGGCACATTGTGAACCCTCAGTGTAAGTAGTTATCATTATTGAGATTATTCTGAATTATTTTAAAGGAGACAACAAGAGAAGATTTTAAATTTATGTTAAGATTGTTTTAAGGTGCACACCAGTTTCTTGAAACTTGGACTACAAAAGCTGGATCAGAAGACATTAATAGTGAAGGGATCCTTTGGAATATAAATCCTCATAAAGGTAAGAGTTGAATCTCTTGGGTTTTCTGTTTGTTTGTTTTGTTTGCATGAAGCATATATAATACTGCTGCTTCTATATCTGTGGTATTCTGAACTAACAGAACATAATTATACCATAGTATATGCTGTTAACAAGGAAGGCAATGGTACTATTATGCTAATTTAAACTCAGCCAGTGTTCTCTCCTCTGCCCTATTTGGGTCAACCCGCTGATTCTTCTAAACCCGATTAAATGGTCTTTCTTTTGAATTAGTGTTTCTGGTAAACTTAAAGCCATTCTTCTCTTTCAAATACATTTAATTAACATACTTTCTTGTAAGCAGGACATTCAGAGTAAAACTATTTTAATATTTACAGTTGTTTATGAAGATACTAGCTAACATTTTTGCATCAGTGCTATATTTCATAGCTAACCAAGTTGTAGTACATTATGCTTAAGGGCTTTATTTTAATCCTGGCTCTGGCTCTCAGGACCACACTGCGGCACAATTCCCAGGGCGCCATGCATACCGATGACTATATCAATGGTGTCAACTAGAGTTTTACGCTATGGCAGTTCTTACCAACAAGTTGTTTGATCTCTTCTGTCTTGGTTCCTTCTTGTTAATTTTTTTTTCAGAAATCTGTCCATATTACAAGATTTTTGTAAAATTCCTTTAGGTTATGTAGATAAAATATTTAACAAAATACTCAGCACATGGTAAAGCATAAGTGGGGGCTGTAATTATGGTATTCACGATCACTATCACCTTTAAACCTTATAGCAACTCTCTGAACTTGATAGCATTATTATATCCACTTTACACAAGAGGAAACGTGACATTGTAAAAAATCTTTTTTTGTTGTTTGGGTTTTGTTTTTTGTTTTTTTAGTTTTTTAGTGGGGAAGGGGGAAGGAACAGAGAGAGAGAGAGAGAAGGAGAGAGAGAGAATCTTAAGCAGACTCTGTGCTCAGCACAGAGACTGATGTGGGGCTTCATTCCATAACCCTGGGATCATGACCTGAGCTAAAATCAAGAGTCAGGACTTAACCAACTGAGCCACCCAGGTGCCCCCCAAATAATTGTTTTTCAAAGCACAAGCACAGTATGCATCTAGGGTGAGAGATTTTGCCATAATATTAAATAATATAATAATATTATTTTTATAAAATTAAATCATACATTTAATTTTTTTTATTGTGATTTTTCTTTATTTAAGTAAATATTGTTCTTTGCCATTGTGTGAGCATATGCAAAAACTAAGGTTTAAAGCCTAAGCATCAAAACAGCTGAGTGTCTGTTTTACCACTTTAGCCATTAAAATTTGGGTGGGAATGTGCTACCATGTTCACATTCCTGAGGCCTGAGAACACTTAGGCAGGTTGACTCCCAAGACATGTCACTTTGAATGTGACTTTATTCTAATGACACCAAATATAACAATACAAGGACTAACTATTACGATTTTCCCCCTTCCAGAATAACGTGAAAGTACACAGGGGGAAACTATTTCCTTGGTCACTAACTTGTTGATGGAAGGTATTAGTATGTTGTGGTTAAAGGATGTATTTATTGCTGAGTGTTATTCTGAAAGGTTCTTGTAATTGCAGTGAAAGAATTTGTAATATTTAGTGATGGTGGGAACAGAGTGACTCATGAGTGAGAGATGTAGAGTCAGGGGAAAAAAACAATTTGTAAAACGTTGGTCAGGTCACCCGTACCTTAGAATGTTTTCTTCACATAATTTCAATTTATGTTTTCCATGAAATAAGAAGGCTACTTTTTAATTGTGTGTTATTTTATCAATTTGAATCCTCTTTTCATAATTACTTTTACTGGAAAAGATTTATTAAGCACTGACTACCTAACATGCACTCTTCTTCGGACTTGGGACACATTGTTGTAAGATGAAACAGGACATAATTCCTGCCCTGATGATCAAGCTGGGAAGACAGATAAATGAATTATTTTAGACAAAGGGTGCAGAGGGAGAGCTTATTTTGTCCAGTGGGTCATGGAGGACCTTGGAAAAATTCACTACACCCTAAAGCAGGTCAGGTTCATTCATTCATTTATTCACTCCTCTCCTGCGACAAATGTGTATTGTTTTCCTCCAATTAGGCGTCCCCTATTCTAGGCTTTAAGGACTTAGTAATGGATAAGAACTCTCTCAGAGAAGGGAATAAATAAACAGGTAAACAAATGTGTAAGATAATCTTAGGTACTGGTGCAGCATAAGAAAGAGGAGGAGGAGAAAGCTGCAACAGGAAGATACATTACCGGCTGATTTGGGAAGGTCTCTCTGAGGAGATGACATTTCAGGTGACCCCTAAATTAAGAGGAACCAGCCACGCAAAGAGCCTTTTAAAGTTATTCTCAGTGTTTCACCTTCCTTTCATTATCCGCAAAGCTCCAGTGAGTTTTGGTCAAAAAGAAAAGCCTTTATTCAGGTATGTTTTGAGTAGCAAAGGCAAAATTGTAGAGCAAACCACCTTCTCCAGGTGAAGCCAGAAGAGAGTAACAATGGTGATGTCCTCGGGACGATAGCTGTATCAAACTAAATAATTATTTCCAAGAGTCTCTGGGAACAGAGACTTTGGAATGCTGGCGTGATGAAGGATTGACGGCAGATGAATTAAAAGTTTTACTTTACAATAATGGGGAAAATCTCAGAAATACTTGGGGGACCTGTGGAAGATGGATGGGTTTTGACCAGGGGTTCATTAATCCTGTCACAATTTGGTTATAAAAAAGAAGTATGACCTTATTTTATTGTCACATCGTGGGAAGCCTGGAATATGTGGATTATACTTAGCTGTGGGCATTTTTATTCAACATACAAAGACTACTTATGCTGTAATAACTGCTAACACTTATTGAACATTAATTATGTGTCACCCTCCCCTCTAAGCGCTTACATATGTTAACTCATGTAATACTCACAACCTCTCCATGAGGGAGTTACTATTATGTTTTTGTATTTTACATCTGAGGCGGAGAGCAGTTAGAGAATTTGCCCAAATTCACAGTAGACAGGAGCCAAGCCCAGGCAGGCCAGAGTCAGAACTCTTACTCATTTTGCAAGCCTGTTCCTCATATGCCACATCCGTGGTTTTTCTCCTCATCAGCCACCAGGGAAGCATCACCGTGTTGTTCGTCACATGATGAGAAGTTAATTGTGAGGGAGAGAGACAGGAACAGAGAGAGACTGAGACAGAAACAGAAGAGAATGACAGAGTGTCATTCTGAAGAACAAAAAAAGAACACTCTTTCAGGTATTGTTCCACATGTAGTCCCTATTTCTCTTCAGTCTCAAAGCAAACAAACAAGGCATTTTTAGCCCTGTCTTACAGGTGAAGAAATTAAGCTCAGAGAAGTTCAGCAACTTGGGTCTGCCTTGTGCCTAAATTTATGCTCTTTATGGTACTATTCCCTAGAGGTGTTTGTAAAAAAAAAAAAAAAAAAATATGAAAAGCAAAAATAAAGCCATTATCTGACCTGTCCTCCAGCCCTAGTTCAGTGATGCTGAGATAGGCTTTCATACACAAAGAGAAATTGAGGGAGCTTTTTACTGAGGACTGCAAAATCATACTGTGAAGGATAGTTGACCTTGTATAAATCTACATGCTCAGCTACCAAAATACATTCATGGAAGAAGTGAGGACATACCAGCACTCTCAGCGCGAGGCTAGGAGCCCTCCTAGTATCACACCAACAATGTTGGAGTGTCGTTTTTTCTTCCATACACACACACACACACACACACACACACACACACACACACACATGAGGGATAGTGAAAATTCTTTTGTAGCATAGAAAAGGAATATACACAGAGCTAACAGTTTTGAGAAAAACATAAACTGTGTAAGAGGCTTCATACACAAAGGCCCTTTCTTCAATTTAGGAAGGTCTCTAAATATGAGTACTTTATCACAAAATATATCACCAAATATAAAATATAAAAAAGAAAAGAGAATCACTTTGATTAAATTATACTTCCATTATTATTTTTTTTCCAGGTTTGTTCAGCTTTCTTCATTGTTTTTTGTGTTTTAGAGTTTTTGATATAAAGTCACTTAGCCATGGCTTCAAAAACACATACCCCTTTAAATAACCATTTTAATAATGTATCCTCCCTTCAATATTGTCAAGCTGATGCTACTACTTTTTTCTTGGTTAGAATCGGTGATTTTGGTCTATGTTGTTAGTCATATTTAAGGAGTTGGACTTGACTAATTTAGGTGTGCTTGTAATTTCTAAATTAGATGTAACAACTTTCATGTCATTGATTTTCTTCTATTTATTTTTTTTAATTTTTTAAAATGTTTATTCATTTTTGAGAGACAGAGTACAAGCAGGGGACGAGTAGTGGGGGGAGGCGGCGGGACACAGAATCTGAAGCAGGCTCCAGGCCTGACTGAGCCCCTCCAGTGCCCCTATTTATTTTCTTGTTGTGTGTTTTTTTTTTTTTTTTTACTTTTTGCTCAGAGTAATTCTTTGACTAGAATCTATAAATTTTAGTATATAGGATTTAAACGTTAATTGTTTTAAATATTTTTCAATGGTTTGCATTTGTCACAAATTTCTGTTTCATCTGCAATAGGTTCATTTTGCTGCATTAATATAAAACTTTGTTTCTGACGTTTAAAAAATATGTGTATTTTGTTTTACAGATTCCTTTCATTCATACCATTTTGTGTATTTTCTAATTATTGTAAAATAAACCTCCTAAAACTTGCCTGCTATGCTTTACCTTTTATCTTTTTGTCTGAAGTTCATATTGGCAAGCTTGTTCTTTTTTTGCTTAAGCATGATTTTTCATTTTTTTCCCAGCCTTTTACATCAATTTAATAATTAATTAGTAATTTTGTTTTAGAAATGCCTCTTAAAAGCAGTGCTGCTAGGGGTTCCTAGGTGGCTCAGTTGGTTAAGTGTCCGACTTCAGCTCAGGTCATGATCTCACAATTTGTGAATTCAAGCCTCACGTCCAGCTCTGTGCTGACAGCTCAGAGCCTGGAGCCTGCTTCAGATTCTGTGTCTTCCTCTCTCTCTGTCCCTCCCCCACTCACACGCTGTCTCTCTCTCTCTCTCTCAAAAATAAATAAACATTTAAAAAATTATAAAAAATAAAAAAACAGTGTTGCTAAATTTCTCTTGAGATACTCTTGTAGACTCCTTAGATTAGGGAAATTTAGACCATTTACATTTACTGAATAATTTTTCATAATTTGACTTTTGTTATCTTTTTATATACTACCTTGGATTTATTTATATTTATTGTTTGTTTCCTTGCTTATTAGTACATGGAGTGTCTTTGATTTGAACTTTCATTTAAAATTGTTTGTGAGAGAAGGATTTTTTCTATGCCATTTGTTATTTCCTAATACAATTTCAAACATTGTTAATCATAAAATTATTGATTTATACTCATCCAAAATACATTTTTTACTTGCTTTTATAGAAAAAAAGACCATCCTTATTGGCTTTTGTTTTATTTAATCTGAAGAAGGAGACCCCATCTTTGATTAGTTTTTTGTTGGTTGTTATGAATTAAATTTCTTGGAAACATGTTAATTTGGAATAATTATTAGTTTCAACTTTTTTTTTTAAGTTTATTTGCTTATTTTGAGAGAGAGAGAGAGAGAGGGAGAGAAAGAGAATCCCAAGCACTGTCAGTGTGGAGCCTGATGCAGAGCTCAATCTCAGGAACTGTGAGATCATGACCTGAATTGGATTCTTAACTGACTGAGCCACCAGGCGACGCATTAGCTTCAAGTCTTAACATTTGCAGTTAATGTTTTATTTCATTTCTTTTTCTAACGCTGGTTCCTTTCTTTGATCATCATAAGGTTTTTCTACCTTTGACATTTTGTGTTAAGCCTTTATTAGTTTTCTATCATGGAGTAACAAATTAACACCAACCTAGTTTCCTGCTGCTGTTGAACTGAGGCCCTCAACTCTTAGCTGTTACCTTTTATTACCTCAGAAAAGGCCATCTTTAAAATATGGAGTTTCATTCTTCATATCTGCAGGAGTGTGTATGATCCTGATTCACATCTCTCTGACCATCTGATTTTCATCTCTCTAGCCCCTATTTGAAGGGCTCATCTGAGTAGGTCAGATCCACCCAGGGTATCTCCGTTTAATTAACTTCAAATGAATACATTAGAGACCTTAATTACACCTGCAAAATCCCTTTACTCTGTCATATACACCATAGCCTTCTCTTGATGGTAATTTGCTTTCATATTTTCAGGACCTGCCACACTCAGGTTCACTGACATAGTATGAACAACAGAGGTTGGGAATCTTGGGGGCCTTCTTAGAATTCTGCCTACCACAAGGTCTAATTTAAATCACATCAATTTTACATGGTCTTTGACCATGAAATGTTTTTAAAGACCTGTTTGAGGATGTCTTTCTGTATGAATACGTTTTGTGGTGTTTGGGGAAAAAAATTTTGTGATACATTCTTTTTCTTTAAAAGTTTTATTAAAACACAGTATATATAGATAAAGGTAGAAGAAAATATATGGGTGAATTTGTAATGAAAAGTGTATTCTAAAACACTAATTTTTGTTTTTTAATGTTTATCTGTTTTTCAGAGAGACAGACAGAGTACGAGTCGGGGAGGGGCCGAGAAAGAGGGAGACACAGAATCCGAAGCAGGCTCCAAGCTCTGAGCTGTCAACACTGATCCTGATGCAGGGCTCGAACTCACAGACCGCGAGATCATGACCTGAGCCAAAGTTGTATGCTTCACTGATTGAGCCACCCAGGTGCCCCTTTAAAACACTAATTTTAAAACCTATTGTTATTATGAATTAGCATAGCATTATAAAAAATTAATTTAAATTATTTATGCTTTTTGGGTCAATAATCCCACTTATAATAATCTACACTGAGAAAATGAAGACAAGGAAAAATCTTTCTGTACAAAAATATTTATTTTAAAACTTTTTTATAGTTAAATATGTGAAGTAACCTCAAATTACAAAGTTGGGGAAATGTTAAGGCACATAGAACGAACTCTGTGTGAATATCATATATTATACAATAATTATAAATACCATTAAGAGTATGAAAGATGTGTACAACATATGTGAAATACATAAAATTATATGTATACTCTGATTACAACCATGTGAAATAGGTAAGTGGTTGCTGTAGAGGACTAGAATAATTTATGGAAAAATAGAAGCAATTGAAACAGGTTAACAAATCAGGTATATATTTGTAAACAATTTCTTTCAGACTACCAACAGGTTTATACAATGTATAAAAACGAAATTAGGTCAGATTTCCAAGTGTCTGGAAAAGAATAGGTGTGGACCTCCTTGACTTCTGATTCTCTTTCATCTGAAATCTGCTGAGCCCTTACTAAGTGAAGGGTGAAATCTTCTATTGCCATTGATGAGAACTAAGTGAATTATAGTGGGAGTAGACAGACCCGGCCCTTCCCTCAAGATAATGACTAATTGACAAACCTTCTTGATGGGTGTGACCTAGGGTTGACCCTTGATGACTGGTGATGGATTAAATACAGAATGCTCACTTTTCCCTGCTTTTCTATGAGGTTTCAAATGAGATGGGGCCATTGTGAGCCAGAAGGAATTACTAGATCCTTTTAATCAAAACACAAGGACTGAAGCTGAGATGATAGTTTAGTTATAAAGTCAATTCTTTCATCCTGTGTGGAAATCTCTTCAGGTGCATGTGTGATTCACATGCATGTGTGAGAGAGATCACCATCTTGCCTCTGCTTGTTTAACATGTATTGGTACCACTGAGTGTATCCTATGTTTTTGATAAGAAACAAACTTTGACAACAAACCACCCTTTTCATGGAACGGATCCTAATAGCACTGTACTCTGAAACACAATTTGGGAAAGACTGAATTATAAATAACCCTTTAATCCTCATACAAAGAACCATGTCAAAAAAAGGAATCTGGGGTGTGAAAGAGGGATTATATTTATTCTTCAAGATCCCAAGGGGGTTAAAACTAGAATAAAATAATAAAATTATAGTGAATTAGGTAACTACATGAAAATATGGATTTATTTTAGGAGTCAAGCTTCCCATCACAAACTGTTCTCGAACATGGATGTGATGATCATTTGCTGTGAATATTATGAGGAGGACTCTAGGGTTATTTAGGAACTTAGAAGAATTTGGAAGATTTGTGGCTGTCAGCCCTGATGATTATCACGGATTATCCTCTGTGAATCAGAGTAGAGACCAGGTTTCTGAGATTTCTAGTCCAGGCACAATGGGACCAGTCTGTGCTACTGAATTTCATACTCTGAGAGGTAGATGGGAGAGAGGAGAACTAGGGAAGGAGGAGGTAGCCTGGGAGGGCAGCTTTGGAAGCTGTCTTCCCCACCCATGTACAATCAAACCCTTCCTTGCCCTCTGCTGTACAAAACTAAGATTTTGATCACTTAAATTTGTGGCTGTTGCTTCATGGAGTTTAATGAGGTTCATCCCATACAGAGAAGCTACAGGACTTCTCAGATGGTTGTTACAGGGAGTGGCTTCCTGCATCACGGCAGTCCATTCATCTCTCTGCTGCCAGCAAGGGTCTGGAGGGATGTGTCTGTACTGCCAGAGCTCTGACTCTAATAGTGCCAGATGGTTTTGTCCAAACCAAGGGAGTGCCCTCAGACAGTGTTTGCCACAAGTTGCGGTCACTTTTAATTGCAAATCTTAGTTCTGCCGGTGTTAATGTAGAAATCTAGGAAAAGAGGCAGCCCCTCGTAGGAAAGTGCACCTGGGTACTGGTTCTGGAGGTGGCTGGGAAACATGGATGTCCCTCCCAGAAAGCCCATGCTCTTTACCCAGATGTGTATGGTTGAGATCACTGCTCCCCAGGGATGTCTAAACTCTGGGCAGCCGGAGGGTATTTGCCGGATCTATTATTCTTTCTCATTTATCTGTATTTGTCAAGTGTAACTATGTGCCATTTGTTACATTGTAGATACTGAGGATAAAGTAATAGGTAAAAAAAAGAGAGCCAATAGTTTAGTCTGGTTAAATTTCTGTACTTGCTCTCACTGAGAATTAGCTTCTCTTGGTGATCATCATTAACATAATAGCAGCTTAGCATTTATGGACTTGACACCTATGTGCTAAAAACATTTTGGTGGCATATTCCTAATGATATAGGTGTTATTATTATACCCATTTTCCACATGAGAAAGTGGAGACACATAGACAAACTAAATGGACCGAGATATATAGCCTCCATTCATCGTGAAGGTGGGCATGAGAAGGCAACAATTGAGGATTCCTTCATCATATCCTGTGGGTGTTGCTTGCTGTTAATCTCTGGGACAGGGTCTGAACCAGGCCAGGCTCTGTTAGTAACACAATCTAGTCTCCATCCCCCATAAAGATCATTCTGAGGAGCAGGGATTATATATAGGCCCTGAGTGAAGTAGCTAGCTTTGGAATCTCAGGTGAACAAATAATCTCAAGAGAGGAAGGAAGATTCTCAAAGTTTGGAGATGGCTGCTGCAGGTTTTCCTTTGGGTGGACTAGAGGGTGAGGCTCTTTTTATGAAACTTTTAAACTCTTAAGGAGTCAACAGGCCAGCTAAATTGGACTTCCTGTGTTCAGAGGGTCAGCTGGACCTAACCCCAGTGGGTCAAGGAGACTTGCCAAACCTGATGAACAGGGTCTTGGCCAAGTAGCTCAGATTTAGTTAAGTTTTGTTCCTGTAATACTGAAAAAACTATATGGATGTGATTCATTTTAATGAGATTTAGGTGTAATGCAAGAGTTGAGATTCTTCCAATTTGTAAACTCTGAACTATTTTATGGAGACATAATACCTCATAATGTAAACCACCATCCTGATTTTAAAACAGGATTTTAAATACTCTCTTGGGGCGCCTGGGTGGCTTGATCGGTTAAGCGTCCGACTTCGGCTCAGGTCATGATCTCACGGTCCGTGGGTTCAAGCCCCGTGTTGGGCTCTGTGCTGACAGCTCAGAGCCTGGAGCCTGTTTCGGATTCTGTGTCTCCCTCTCTCTCTGCCCCTCCCCTGTTCATGCTCTGTCTCTCTCTGTCTCAAAAATAAATAAACGTTAAAAAAATTTAAAAAAAAAAGAAAAAAAATAAAACAAGATACTCTCTATGTTCTTAAGTTACTAACTTTTTAATTGCTCCTTCAAAACAGATTTCTTACATTCTTATTTATAGATTAGGTGTTTATCTTCATCGAGCCTATCTTTACAGCCGCATTCAAATATTTACTGAGTACTATTAAAAACAAAGTTGGGGGGCGCCTGGGTGGCTCAGTCGGTTGGGCGTCCGACTTCAGCTCAGGTCATGATCTTGCGGTCTGTGAGCTCGAGCCCCGCGTTGGGCTCTGCGCTGACAGCTTGGAGCCTGGAGCCTATTTCAGATTCTGTGTCTCCCTCTCTCTCTGACCTTCCCCCATTCATGCTCTGTCTCTCTCTGTCTCAAAAATGAATAAGTGTTAAAAAAAAATTAAAAACAAAAACAAAAACAACAAAGTTGGAATAACTATAGTCTATATGATTTTGTATTATTTTCCTCCATAAACACTTTCCAGAATATCCCAGAACACTTTATGTCAGTGAAAAATTTATTACTCATTTTATTTTGGAAAGATTAATAACATTCTGTCATACAGATAAACTGTGATTTTATTTATTTATTTATTTATTTATTTATTTATAATTTTTGAGAGAGAGAAAGAGCACGAGTAAGTGAGGGGCAGAGAGAGGGGGAGAGAGAGTGCGGAGCCTGGAGCAGGGCTTGAACTCATGAACTGTGACATCATGACATGAACTGAAGTTGGATGCTTAACCAACTGAGCCACCCAGGTGCCCCGATAAACTGTGATATTCTGTCTTACAATATCTAAGTGTTCACTCTTTCATTTTACTATTCACATTTATAACAGTGAAAAATATCAGGAGCAATCTGAGCATTAACACTGTTTTGAATACATTTGACCATAAATCTTTCTGGTGAGTTATTATATTGGGTCAAATATCGATACTTAAAATTTTCTTGTATAACATCTAATTTTTGCAGGAGGATTGTATTGAATTAATTAGTGGCTGGGAAAGTCACTTAACCTATCTGTGCTTCAGCCTCCTTATCTCTAATATGGGAATAACATTAGTACTTACTTCACGGGTTTAAGTTGACATATGGAAGGTACTTAGAACAGTGGATGAGGGGCATCTGGGTGGCTCATTCAGTTAAGCATCCAACTCTTGACTTCATCTCAGATCATGATCTTATGGTTTGTGAGTGTGGAGCCTGCTTGGGATTCTCTCTCTCCATCTTTCTCTACCCCTCCCCTGCTCTCTCTCTCTCTCTCTCTCTCTCCCTCAAAATAAATAAATTAAAAACTTAAAAAAAAAAGAACAGTGGATGTAAAGTACTGAGAATGGTACATTCTGTACAGTTGTTTGCTATTTTGATTATGCCCCTACCAACAAGGTACATTAATGTCATTTTTCTGTGTCAAGTTTGACAGCTTTTCCTTTTATTATATATTTTAAAAATACTAATTTAATAGATGAAAGTTACCCCCTTTTTATTTGCACTTCTTTGAACACTAGTAAAGTTTGACATTTTATTCTGTATTTGTTTCGCCCCTTGTATTTCTTTTGCCTGGATTTTATTCATACTTTAACTAGAGTCTCAGTGTTTCCCAATCAATGTTATGAGCTTTTTTAAAAAATTTATTTATTTAAATTCAAGTTAGTTAGCATACCATGTAGTATTGGTTCAGAGTAGAACCCGTGATTCATCACTTACGTATAATACCCAGCGCTCATCCCAACATGTGCCCTCCTTAATGCCCATCACTCCTTTAGCCCATCCCCCACCCATCTCCCCTCCAGCAACCCTCACTCTGTTCTCTGTATTTAAGAATCTCTTATGGTTTTCCTTACTCTCTGTTTTTATCTTATTTTTCCTTCCCTTCTGCTTGTGTTCATCTCTTTTTATGGTGATCCTTTGCTGCCATTTATGTTAGATATTTTTCCGGTTTGTAAGATACCATTTACTGAGTTCTAGTTATTTTTGACTCTGGGTCAGAGAGGACTGGGAAGACTTGAGGGAAGAAGTCATACTTGGGCTGCTTGCTGGTTGAGCAGAGGTGAATGGACTTTGTAGATGCAGAGGCAGTGACTATGGTTGTGGAGAAAATGTCCTGCACCAGGAATCAGAGACCACAGTTTTATTCCTGATTTTGTCTTTTAGACCAGTCAGTTAATATCTCTGAACTCAAATATACCCATCCATAAAATGGGCCCATATTAATGATTGTAGAGTATCAGTCAGGGTCAAATGAGTTTTCACATATTAAGCCTTTGCATAAACTAGACAAACCCCATGTAATTGTGAACTTATTGCTATTTTTTTTTTTACCGGCATATACAAATGTCAGAAGAAAGCCAATTTTGCATTTAGACTCTGTTGTGCTGGCCCGGATGGGCTTTCTATTCCTCCTGGCCTGGTTAGCTTCTTATGCAGACACCAGCTCCTTGGAACCTACCCCCAACCCTATTCACCCGTCCTTGATTTGGTGAGACTCACCTTGTTTTCTTACAGCACAGGTGCCTCTCAGTTGTAGCATTCTACACAGTTAACAGTTTCACATTTACTTATGTGAGTACCCGACAAGTGTCCATTTCTCCCTTCACACTGCAAGCTCTGTAAGGGCAGAGAACCATGCTTATTTTGCTTACATAGATTTTTCCATGTTTACTATGTCTCCGTAGGCCCTTCATTAATTTTTCTGTCATGACTAGTGAGATGGTTAAATATGCATGAAAGCACTTCAGAGAGCATAACAATGTAAGGAACATGTAAGGAATGAACATGTCATGCTACAGTACAAGCAAGGGGACAGGCGTGTGTGCATTAGACAGCAGTGTATGGAGGACAGCCATGGGAGACGAGACTGGGAAGGGGGACTGGGTTTGATCATGGGGAGCCCTGGACACCAGGTGGAAGAGTTTTCATGAATGAGATGTGCAGCCAGGAGCCGACGAAGAATTCTGAGCAGGTGTGGCATATCAAAGACATGTGTAAAGAGGATGTATGTGGCATGTACAGTGGATTGGGAGATAAAGGCTAGAGCTCATTACGAGCCTGTTACAATTTTCCTTTGAAAAACTATTGATCATCTGCTTCAGTGTGTTCCCACTGGAATTTGGGGGAAAGGGGGCGAATGTGAGTGGCATTTCCAGGAAAGAAATGACATCACTTGTTGGCATTAAATGGAAAAGAGAGAGGAAATTGTCACTCTAGGAAATAAACCATTAGTTCTGGAAGGGGCCTATGAGAGCATCCCTGCTAATGTCCTCAACTGCACAGTTGGGAAGTTGAGCCCAAGAAGAGGAATGCAGCTGTTAAAGCCCCATAGCACACTCCATGTTAGTAGCGGGTGAGGATCTTGAAGACAGTGTTTCTGAATCATACCTACTCTCTTTTTTGATTCCTGTCACAAGCAATGGAGATGCATTAGTAGGGGGATTATGAGTTCTATTTTATACAGGTTGGGTTTGGAAAAAATAGTGAAATAATCAAATGAAAATGGCAGGCAGTTTTACGTGTTGGGAAGAGAGTCTGGTAGGGAGGTCAGAGCTGGGGTTACATGTTGTAGACTTGGTGGCACAGAGATTTTGACTTCTGATGAGATGAAATTCTTCCTTACGAATTCACTTATTGTCTCTTCAATCTCCCATTTTTGAAAAAAGTCAACGCTATTCATAGATGTTTACTGAGCACTTGCCCTACGAAGAAAACTTAACCAGCATGATATTTAATCTTGTCATGAACTCTATGAAAGAGTTGCCATCACCCTTATTGTTCTGTTTTACAAATGAGGAAGCAGAATCACAGAAGTCAAATAACTTTCCTGGGGTGCCTGGGTGGCTCGGTCGGTTAAGTGTCCGACTCTTGGTTTCGGCTCAGGTCATGGTCTCACGGTTTGTGAGTTCAACCTCCACATCAGTCTCTGTGCTCAGCACAGAGCCTGCTTGGGATTCTCTCTCTCTCCTTCTCTCTCTGCCCCTCCTCTGCTTATGCTCTTTCTCTCTCTCTCTCTAAATAAATAAACTTAAAAAAAAAAAAAACCTTTCCTATTGTCTATCAAATTCCTAGTGATCCTTTGAAGCAGGGTTTCTCATTCTCAGCATTATAAACATTTTTGGCCAGGTAATTCTTTGTTGAGGAAGGGCTGTGGGATGTTTAACAGCATCCTTGGCTTCTACCCATTAGGTACCAATAGGACTCACCCTTCAACTGTGACAACCAAACAGGACTCCAAACATTGCAGTATGTCCCCCAGTTGCGTTTGAATAGCCTTCTCTATTAAAAATCTTCTCCAGAAATGTCAACCTTAGTTGACAGATACTTCCTCTGCATTATTGTGCCATTAACTGCCATATTTTAAATAATGTTTTTGATTTTTGTCTTGTTTTGTTCTTGGAAGCTTCTTCCCAAGAAGCTTATGAAGGTTTTGAGGTCAGTCTTTCACATTTCACACAATGTTGGAAGCAAGCATCTTTCATCTTTGTTCTGTTTCTTCATTCCTACTGCCATTTGCCCCCTGGTGGGGACCCTCATAATTCTTACCTCAACAGCTGAAATAATTTGGCTGGCTTCCCAGACTATATTCTCCTCCCTTTGAATTGCATCAGTCATTCCCTAATTTAAGACTCTCGCTAAAACACGGATATGATAACGCGTGTCTTTCTTTTTTAAAAACTTCTTAATGTTTATTTATTTTTGAGACAGAGGGAGACGGAGTGCGAGTTGGGGAGGGACAGCGAGAGAGGGAGACACAGAATGTGAAACAGGCTCCAGGCTCTGAGCTGTCAGCACAGAGCCCAATGCGGGGCTCAAACCCATGAATCGTGAGATCATGACCTGAGCCAAAGTCAGACGCTTAACCGACTGAGCCACCCAGGCGGCCCTATAACACGTGTCTTTCCTGCTTGAAATCTTATTCAGAAACACATCCTTACCTTAATATAAAAGTCATTCCACATTCTGGTATTAGTATTTCTTTCAAAAGTGATTTTTCATCACCTGCTCACGTGTAAGGTTGGCTCTAATAAAAAAAAAAAAATATGTTCATTCTGTATGGCCTATGCTTCCTGTCTCCACACTGTTTCTGCTCTTCTTCCTCTCAAAGTTGTTTGATTTCTCTCTGCCCTTCAGAGCTAAGCTCCAAAGTGCACATTCCCACTTTCTTCTCTCAAGCAGGAGTTGATTCTGTCCTTATTTAGAACCCCACAGACCTCTATCAATACCACTCTTATGGCTCTTAGCAATATCCATTTTGTATCAGAATTAGATATGTGTGTGTATGTTTTGTTTTGTTTTTTCCTTTTGCTTCATAGATTTCAAAGTCAAATGTTTGAATCCTGATACTCACTTACTAGCCATGTTATCTTGGGCAAGTTACTTTAACTTACTAGCCCTCAGTTTTACCTCTTTAACCTTAAAATGGGGATAAATTAGTAGGTACCTCCTAGTATTGTTTAAAGATTCAATAAAAATGCAGGAAAAGTGCTTGACATAGAGCTTGGCAGATAGGAAAAATAGGGCTCAACAAATATTACCTACTGGTTTTAAGCATAATTAACTTCCTCAGGAATAAACAGGCTACATCAGTTTGATTTATACTTTGCTTGGTGATGATGGGTGCGAGGTTTACTCATGAAGACTGTCAAGGGAAGTGACAGGCTACATCAGTTTGATTTATACTTTGCTTGGTGATGATGGGTGCGAGGTTTACTCATGAAGACTGACAAGGGAAGTGTCAGGAATTTAATGTTCCTTATTATAGAATCAATACAGAAGTGATACGTGCTAATAATATAACCCCTCCAAGGAAGGCAGCTTTTAGAAGGATTTTGCAATAGAAATTAGGGGATTTAGCGGATAATGAGGCCAGCCCTACTGAGAGTCCTTGTAGGAACTGATTGGAAGGTTTCTATGGCACAGTGAGAATGCCATGAGCCAAAGCAGATGGCACGACATCACAGAGCAGTGGAGGATAATCAGCATGGAGTTGAAACACAAAAGGCTGAATGGAAATGCACGGTTCAGGGAACATGAAATGAAAACCTAACCTTTCAGTTTGAAAGGATAGTTCCACTTGGATGTCAGAATCTTGTTTCCATACACAGCTAAGTTTGTCAGACCAGATGATGTGGATTTGTGGTCGAAGTCTTTGCCACGAGCCCAGATGATCAATCCATCACATATTTATGTCAGAACCAAGGCTAGTGATCCCAATGGGAAAGGGTGGAGTAGGAAGAGGTAGGATTTTGTGATTTGATACACCTGTGAGGAGCAGGGCAGACAATCGAGGATGGCCCCTGGGGTCGGTCAGAAGAGGACTATGGTATATGTAGATGGCTCTGGCCACATACAGTGTGTAAAACTGTAGTCAGGTTTGTGAGTGGTTTCAGAAAATAGGGCTAACCCACCTGAATTGATATGGAAGGAAGCTCAAGGAGCCCTGGTGTAAACAGGATGTGCAGATTTAAGGGCTGCACATACAAAAAGCCTGATAGCTCACCCCTTTGTGATGGTCACCACAAAAGAAGTGAGACAGGGGCTCAGACAGAGCACTTATCCCATGATCCTTTTGTTCTTTTTCCTTATTTGAGCAGATTGCCTCATGAATGACCAAGAATGAATGATAAAGAATGAATTTACTCCTCAAAATACAGCTCTATTTTAACCTACACCATGAAGTTCTAATCAGTTTTTATTTCACTTAATTGTTGCCTCCTTTGTTTCTATTGCATTTTGTTCTGTTAAAGTAGCATTTGCTGTATGGTATTATAGGTAATTGGCTGTGTCATGCTTTTTGCCTTAGATTAAATTCATCTTTAACAAAAATTTTTATTTGCATCTATAATATTTTGGTGTTTTGAACTTAATAACTAGACCTATCTTAGAAATCTATCATTCAGCATGTGCAAAATTGGTAATGACTCTACCCCTGAAACATGCCATTCCTTTTATATCCTCCGTATGTTGATGGATCCTTATCTACTCATTTTCACACAACAGAACTCTAGAACTTGGTTCATTCTACCTTCCACCATTTATACATCTAATAACTTGCTAACTCCTATTAAGTTTACATTTGGAATAACCATTGTCTTCATTCCTTTCATTTCCTTGTTTACTTAAATGAAAGTGGTCTGATCTACTGCTTTTCAATGGACTCTTCAGCCCTTTCCCTTTAGCCCATATTTGGCAAAGTTTTAAATATTCTAAGGAAAATAAATAAAATCAGGTGCATTTCCTGCTTAAAAACCTCAAACCCCATCTTATTACCTATAGAATGCACCCAATACATCCTACATGGCAAGTAGAGATCTTTATGATTCAAATATTTTTTGGATTAATTAATGCCATGGACCCATTTTTTTCATTCCACATTCATTGGCTTTTTGTGTTGTATCCATTCTTTGCTAGCCACTGGGCAAAGTACTGTGTATACTATATATTATTTATATATAATTGAATATCATATATATGAATATTATACTTATTGGGCATATCAAGATGAAAAGGACACAGCCAAGACTTTGAGAAGCAAATTCTAGTAGACAAGACCCCTATATAAACTCACACATATGACTAAGTATCATATGACTAATACCACATTAGAGAAAAACACAATTTCATGGGCACGAGAGGAGAGATGTCTCTGCTTCAGAAAGTCAGAGAAGGCTCAGAGAAGACATTTGAGCACTAAGCAAGACTTTGTCACGTGGACAGAGGGTAGGGAGTCCTTCCAATCAGAGGTGATATCACAAGGAACTATAACAATATACTCTTTTCAGGGAAAGAAAAAGCCTAAGGAAAAGTGTAGCTTGTTGTAGTGAGGGGAGGAGATGGGAAGGTCTGCTGTCCTAGATCTGAAGGAATGTTCATGCCCCACTAGTGATTATGAACTTTTCCTTATTCACACAGGGAATAGTGAAACACTATGTGCATCTCACATAGATAATGCTGGTGCTTCAGTATGGGATAAGAGGGAGAGAACCTGGAAACACAGGTATCATTGTAGAGACAACTGAAATGCTGTGGTTTGAGAACAACAGCAAGGTTGTGTTGACAGCAATGAAGAGCAGAAGATGGGTGCCAAAAGGAATCTAGAGTTGGAGTTCACAGGACTTGGTCAAATTTAGGTATATTCAGAGTGAAAGAAAGGAAAGAATATGATATGATGGGTGAATGACACTTGGCCAGTCACATAAAAGGGAGTCTTGATTCTTCATCAGGATGCACTAACCCTGATGCCCCCTGACATTGACTTCAATAAGTGAGAATTTTAGTTTTCCAGCAAAGAAAACAACACAAAACGAAAAGCAAAGCAAATAAACAAATACAGAAGGACCTCCTCTCTTTGTAGTACTCGCCTATGGTAACAGATAAATGAAGATTCTTGTGAACTATTTTAAGGCCCTCATCATAAAGAAGAAGATGAAGCTTAAGAATGTACAGAGTATTCCAAAGTGAAATGGAGGGTCAGTAAATCTAATTAAATGAGGTAACACAGCCCACTAGTGAAACTCATACCCAGCAGGATTTTCCAGAAACGGGTATAACATCACTTCTGCATATCTTATGCCACTCCTTTTTTCACACCCTACCCTCAGCCATACTAAGTATGTTTCTCAACCTCTCCTTACCAGTGCACAAACTCTGTTCCCTCTTCTTGTAGTAATATTCATGGAGCATTATGTCCACTGCTACACCTAGGGATAGAATGAGAAGTCAAAAGGACAGTTTCTCTGCCAGAAAAGAAAGTAAACTTCACCCCTGCAGAGTGAGGGTATAGCTCATTGTGGTCTACTGTGAGCAGGAACGTCCTCTGAAAACTTTTTTTTAACTGAAAAAGTGGACAGTGGGGCTTCTGGATGGTTCAGTCAGTCAGTCAGTTAAACATCTGACTCCTGATTTCGTCTCAGGTCACAGTCTCACAGTTTGTGGGATTGAGCCCCGCTTTGGACACTGTGCTGACGGTGAGGAGCCTGCTTGGGATTCTCTCTCTCTCCCTCTCTTTCGGCCCCTCCCCCACTCCTTTCTCTCTCTTTCCCTCTCTGTGTGCTCCTTCCCCACTTGCACACTCTCTCTCTCTCAAAATAAACACTTTTTAAAAAGGCATTTAAAATACTTCAAAGGGAAATTAAGTTTATAAATGTATTTTTTTCAGTTTTAGAATATTAACTAATTTTTTGAAAAGATATCGAATATATTTCAGAGGCCATTAAAAATTTTTTTTTATTTGGTTAATTGAGGCATCTGGATGGCTCAGTCAGTTGAGCACCCAGATTTTGATATCAGCTCTAGTCTTGATCTCGGGTCGTGAGTTGGTGCCTGTGTTGGGCTCCATGCTGGGTATGAAGCTTACTTAAAAAATAGTAATATTAAAATTTGGTTAATTTAAAATGTTTTATAAAAAGAACAAGATTTGCAAACTAATTTGGTTGCTTAAAATGAAAGCTCTCAGATTTCACTGCCTAAGGCAGTTTTAATTTTAATCTGGAGAGAAAAGCTGTTACTCTGAGGTTTGTACAGCAGACCTCAACGTGCTGCAAATAAAGGTTAGGTGACAGAACAAATAACCTCAGGATTTGTAGTATTGACCAGGAAAACCACAAAGCTAATAGCACCAGAGGCAGAAATGTTTTCCTCACTTCTCACTGCATCTGTCTCCTTCAATGGTCTCTTACAAGGATGGTGAACAATTATACCATCACTATAAAATTTACAGCCTACTGGGCATAGACATGTAAATGTGCACAAACTGCGGACTCCAGGCCCACCAGCCCTGTGGAACATGACAGTGCCTCATTTAGTAATGGCGGTGGGGTGCTTGTGGGGCTGAAGTTTAAAGTCTCAACTAAAGACATCCTTGATAAATAATGTAACCCTTTTATAGATCATAACTTTTTTCCAGATAAATTAACAATTCCTTCCAAATATATACTGTTTGCACCCTTTCCAAGTAGCTCTTTGGGTTTTCCTCTTCAGGGCTACATCATGGTCAACTTTCTTCTCCCTTTTCCCAGTGTTGTGGGTCTCCTTTTCCTGTGGATACATGAAAGCCTTTCTCATCTCTTGGCAAAAAGGCAATCTTAGAGTAGTATTTAGGTTACAATTGTCCATGAGAATAAGTCTGTAACTTAGATATTTTGAGGAACTGGGATGAGATGGTGGGTTCTCATCCCTGGCTGGTGAGCAATTATTTTCTTCCTCTCAGCAAAGCAGTTTGAAAAGTAATTAATCAGCTGAGGTCAAATAGGTTTTTGCCTGCTTTCTCCTCTAGCATTTTGATGGTCTCCTGTCTTAGGTTTGGGTCTTTCATCCGTTGTGAGTTTATTTTTGTGTATGGTGTAAGAAAGTGGCCCAGGTTGATTTTTCTCCATGTCACTGTCCAGTTTTTCCCACCACCATTTGCTGAAGAGACTTTTTTCCAATGGATATTCTTTCCTGCTTTGTCAAAGATTAGTTGGCCATACATTTGTGGGTCCATTTATGAGTTCTCTATTCTGTTCCATTGATCTAAGTGTCTGTTTTTGTGCCAGTACCATACTATCTTGATGATTACATCTTTGTAACACATCTTGATGTCTGGGATTGTGATGCCTTCAGCTTTGGTTTTCTTTTGTAGGATTGCTTTGGCTATTTGGGGTCTTTTCTCGTTCCTTACAGATTTTAAGATTGTTCTCGCTTTGTGAAGAATGCTGGTGTTATTTTGATAGGTATTGTATTGAATATGTAGGTTGCTTTGGGTAGTATCGACATTTTAACAATATTTGTTTTTCCAATCCATAAGCATGGAATATTTTTCCGTTTCTTTCATATTTTTAATTTTTCAAATGAATTAAAAATCATTTCAATTTCTTTCATAAGCTTTCTATAGTTTTCAGTGTACAGATTTTTCATCTCTTTGGTTAGGTTTATTCCTAGGTATTTTTTGGGTTTTGGTGCAATTGTAAATGGGATCAATCCCATGATTTCTCTTTCTGTTGCTTCATTATTAGTGTATAGGAATGCAACTGATTTCTGTGCATTCATTTTATAATCTTGTGACTTTGCTTAATTTGTGGATCAATTGTAGCAGTTTTTTTGGTGGAATCTTCTGGGTTTTCCATATAGAGTATCATGTCATCTGCAAAGAGTGAAATTTGACTTCTTCCTTGCCAATTTGGATGCCTTTTATTTCTTTGTGTTCTCTGATTGCTGAGGCTAGGACTTCCAATACTATGTTGAATAACAGTAGCGAGAGTGGACATCCCTATTGTGTTCCTGACCTTAGGGGGAAAGGTCTCAGTTTTTCCCCATTGAGGATGATATTAGTGGTGGGTCTTTCATATATGGCTTTTATGATCTTGAGGTATGATCCTTCTATCCCTACTTTCTTAAGGGTTTTTATCAAGAAAGGGTGCTGTATTTTGTCAAATGCTTTCTATGCATCTATTGAGAGGATCATATGGTTCTTGTCCTTTCTTTTACTGATGTGATGAATCCCGTGAATTGTTTTGCGGATATTGAACCAGCCCTGCATCCCAGGTATAAATCCCACTTGGTCATGGTGAATAATTCTTTTAATGTATTATTGGATCTGGTTGGCTAATATCTTGTTGAGGATTTTTGCATCCATGTTCATCAGGGAAATTGGTCTGTAGTTCTCCTTTTTAGTGGGGTCTTTGTTTCGTTTTAGAATCAAGGTAATGCTGGCTTCATAGAATGAGTTTGGGAGTTTTCCATCCATTTCTAATTTTTGGAATAGCTTCAAAAGAATAGGTGTTAACTCTTCTTTAAATACTTGGTAGAATTCCCCTGGCAAGCTATCCAGGCCTGGACTCTTGGTTTTGGGGAGAATTTTAATTACTAATTCGATTTCATTACTAGTAATGGGTCTGTTCAAATTTTCTATTTCTTCTAGTTTCAGTTTTGGTAGTTTATGTCCAAACTAGGAATTTGTCCATTTCTTCTGGATTGCCCAATTTATTGGCGTATAATTGCTCATAATATTCTCTTATTATCATTTGTATTTCTGCAGTGTTGGTTGTGATCTCTTCTCTTTCATTCTTGATTTTATTTATTTGAGTCCTTTTCTTTTTGATCAAACTGGCTAGGGGATTATCAGTTCTGTTAATTCTCTCAAAGAACCAGTTCCTGGTGTCATTGATCTGTTCTACTCATTTTTTTATTTTGATAGCATTGATTTCTGCTCTAATCTTTATTATTTCCTGTCTTCTGCTGGTTTGGGGTTTTATTTGCTGTTCTTTTTCTAGCTCTTTAAGTGTAAGATTAGGTTGTGTATCTGAGACCTTTCTTTCTTCTTTAGGAAGGCCTGGATTCCTATATACTTTTCTCTTGTGACTGCCTTTGCTGCATCCCAGAGGTTTTGGGCTATGGTGTTATTATTTTCATTGTCTTCCATGTACTTTTTAATTTCCTCTTTAACTTCTTGGTTAGCTCATTCATTCTTTAGTAGAATGTTCTTTAGTCTCCCAAGTATTTGTTGTCTGTCCAAATTTTTTCTTGTGGTTGATTTCAAGTTTCATACAGTTGTGGTCTGAAAATATGCATGGTATGGTCTCAATGTTTTTGTACTTGTTGAGGCCTGATTTGTGTCCCAGTGTGTGATCTGGAGAATGTTCCATATGCACTGGAGAAGAATGTATATTCCACTGCTTTAGGATGAAATGTTCTGAATATATCTGAATATATATTTGACCTCATCCACAGCAACTTCTTACTCAACATATCTCCAGAGGCAAGGGAAACAAAAATAAAAATGAACTATTGGAACCTCATCAAGATAAAAACTTCTGCCCAGTGAAGGAAACAATCAGTAAAACTAAAAGACATCTGATGGAATGGGAGAAGATATTTGAAAATGACATATCAGATAAAGGGTTAGTATCCAAACTCTATAAAGAATTTACCAAACTCAACACCCAAAAAAACCAAATAATCCAGTGAAGAAATGGGAAAAAGACATGAATAGACACTTTTCCAAAGAAGACATGCTAACATGTCTAGAAGATGGCTAACGGACACAGGAGAAAATGCTCAACATCACTCATCATCAGGGAAATACCAATTAAAACCACAATGAGATACCACCTCACACCAGTCAGAATGGCTAAAATTAACAACTCAGGAAAAAACAGATGTTGACGAGGAGGCAGAGAAAGAGGATCTCTTATGCATTGCTGGTGGGAATGCACACTGGTGCAGCCACTCTGGAAAACAGTATGGAGGTTCCTCAAAAA